>NC_047031.1:33804440-33917975 GCF_902652985.1 Pecten maximus | reverse complement strand
CACTCTGGGATTAATCCAATATGAAACAATATTCAGAATTCTGGTATCTTTTCAATAATACGATAATATCCTAATTTTGGAATTGATATCCTAGGCGTTTAGGGAGCCTTAACTCTGCAAAATAAATACCTGACAAATTAGCCAATTTGCAAGCCCTCAAAGTGTTTAATCTTGTCACCAAGTTTGAAGAAAATCTGTTCATATTTGTTGAATTTATTGCATGGAAACAAAGTGTGAGAAGACAGACGGACAAACCTTAATTTATATCACCCATTTCCCTGAAAGTGAGGGATACAAATAAAACCATTAAATGATTAAGAAGAGAAAAGATAAGATCCCAAATTTAGTCGCCTCTTACGATCATGCAATGGGGGCAGCAGGTACAATTCTTACGCCCTGCCTGCAGGGCATACCTAATCTATGTATGCAGTGACAAGAATTTGATAGTAAATAAATAGATATACCTTGTTTTTGTTGCTGATGAGCTGGCAATATTTCACATGTCTGGATTTCCAGCCCAACTCTTTTTTGATTCTTTTCAAGTGTGCTGTTGAGACACTAAATCCAAATTAAACTTCCCCTGCAATTCTGGGCTGGTCATTTCACTGTTTCGGCTTAGCCACATGTTGATGATTTTTTGTGCAATGGTTTCACAAGCTGTCGGTTTTTCAATTGTTGTCAGTATAATGTGACCGGGTGGGGTGTGCTGCTTGGTGTCTTCGGCGGTATGCTTCAGTGAGGTAGCACTATAAATCGGCCAAAGTTCCGGCCTATCACAAGGAGACTGGACACGAACATACCGCAGCCTCCCAAAACACACATACGCATTCCCTACACGCATGCATGTCGCACGCACGGGAGACCGTCCTTAAATGACCTAAGCTGTTAATAGGACATTAAACAATAAACCAAACCAAATCTTACAGTACCGGGTTGCCTGTCTTTGATTCAGGAACTCTGTCTGCTTCTAATAAATGTTCAAGCGTCCTTGCTCTACTTCTTCTTGATACGAGCCGTACCTGATTTGTCATCTGAGAGGTGTTTTCAGTAGATTTCAGCCTTTCAGTCCCTATCAAGTATGTTTGAAAACCGTTGATGGCATTGTTCAATATATCATCGGCAGCGGAAGAAGACCATGTGTTCGCAAGTTGAGAAATGCGGTTCCTTTTGACAAGTCTGCATGAATGGTCCTTGGATAACTTGTGCACTCGTCGCAGATGCCGGTCAAATCGAGGTACGAGTGCCGGGCATCCATCTATTGGAAAGGCGAGTCATGGGCCTTTGTATTGAGAAGTTGCCTCCCTGTTCTCCGAGGTTGCCTTCAAAACGTCGTTATTGGTAGCCTGGTTGAGTGCATTCCGCATGTGGCGGGCCAAATCTACAACCAAAATGCCACATATCTGGCAAAGTATCCATTTCCTCGGGACGGGGGCCTCCTCTTCGCGAGATAGCGTTCTTGGGACCCGTTGCTTTGGGCTTTTGGGGCTGTGCCCTTATAAATTTAGAAAAGGTGCAATTTCTTGGACTTGGTCCAATAATGTCATCAGCGTCAGATTCCGGCGAAGGATGGTAGTCCGGATCACGATCCGAGTCGTCGTGAACACTTCTGAGGTCATCATCTTCCTCCTGGCCCTCATGAGCTATCGCTTCACCCTCTGTGCTAATACTTTCTATGCCGTTAATACTATGCTGCTCCTCCTCCTGGCCCATATGAATTATCGCTATATCCTCTGTGCTAATACTTTCCACGTCCTTGTTGCTACTCTGCTCTTCCTCCTTGCCCACATACCCCTGCAGGTAGGGCGTAAGAATTGTACATGCTGCCCCCATTGCATGATCGTAAATAGAGACTAAATTTGGGATCTTACCTTTTCTATTCTTTCTAAATAACTTTCTTCCTAATATCTCCCTTGACAATGCCTCACTTTTGGCCTTTAGTGGAGCGTTCGGCCCTGTGAGGAAGGCTTTGACTTCTGTCCCCATGCCGAGAAATACCAGAGTCTTTAAAAATGGTAGTTGCTACTCCTTCTTAGCGCTCAGCATGTTGGGAGTGGGACGACTTGTTTGCCCGTTGTCAGTATAATGTGACCGGGTGGGGTGTGCTGTTTGGTGTCTTCGGCGGTATGATTCAGTAAGGTAGCACTATAAATCGGCCAAAGTTCCGGCCTATCACAAGGAGACTTACACCAACATACTGCAGCCTCCCAAAACACCCATACGCACTCAACACACGCTTGCATGTCGCACGCACGGGAGGCCGTCTTTGAATGACCATGGGTGTTAACAGGACGTTTAACAAAATAAACCAAACAAAATCCTTGCCCACATGGATAATCGCTTCACCCTCTATGCTAATATTTACTTTCATTGCCCTTGTTGCTAGTATGCTCTTCCTCCTGTCCCTCCTGAATTATGGCTTCATCCTCTGTGCTAATACTTCCAATGCCCTTGTTGCTATGCTGCTCGTCCTCCTGGCCCACATGACTTATTGCTTCATCCTCTGTGTTTATATTTTTCATGCCCGTGTTGCTATGCTGCTCGTCCTCCTGGCCCTTATGAATTATCGCTTCACCCTCTGCGCTAATATTTCCCATGCCCTTGTTGATATTATGCTCTTCATCCTGGCCCACATGAATTATGGCTTCACCCTCTGTGCTAATACTCTCAAGGTCATTGTTGCTATTCCGCGTTTCCTCCTGGCCCTAATGAACTATCTCTTTACTATTCAGTGAGCCTTGTGAAGTTTTCTTTTTGACGGTTTTAGACGTCTTCTTTCTTCGTGTAAGGGGAAATATGAAGTAAACTGATTATTGTCTTCCTGTTTCAATCAGCTTAGGCGACATTTATGATGGTTACAAATGATATGATAGTTTGAAAGGTCAAGAGTAACTTAGAAAAGAGAACAAGAGGCCCAGGGGCCTTAACGGTCATCTGACTCTAAATTAAAGACCCTCATACTATTGTGGTATGCATTCTCTGTAGCGAGTATAGTGGTACTGTTGGCCATGGTGGCCATCTTGGAATTTGGATCAACCCAAAAAATAAGAACACTTGATCAAGATTATATCAGGATTCCTTATGGTATATTAGAGCTGAATCCCACTTGTGGAATTTGAGAAGAAGTTTGAAATAGGTGTTGTTCAGGAAAACCATGATTGCACAATCATGTTACAAAATGGCCACCATCGCTGCCTTATCAAAGTTTTTATGAGGCCGAAAAAAAACAACAGTTTGTTGGCTCTCCTTCCTTAACATCCTCACCAATTCCCAGCTCAACGGCACCAGTGGAACTGGAGAAGAAGCTTAAAATCGGTTTTTCAAGATGGCTACCATCTTGAGTTCTGACCGACCTGATAAAAAACAACACTTGGTCAGGACCATCTCAGGATCATTTCTGGTAAATTAGAGCTGAATCCCACTGATGGAATTTGAGAAGGTGTTGTTCAGGTAAAATGGCCGCTGTGCACGGCTGCCATATCAAAAGTTTTAACAAGGCCAAAAAATGACAACACTTTGTTGGCTCTCCTTCCTTAACATCCTCACCAATTCCCAGCTCAACGGCACCAGTGGAACTGGAGAAGAAGCTTAAAATCGGTTTTTCAAGATGGCGGCCATCTTGGAATTCTGACCGACCTGAAAAATAACAACACTTGGTCAGGACCATCTCAAGATCATTTCAGGCAAGATTCAGCTCAATTCCACTATTGGAATTTGAGTTGCCAATATGACATAGATATGGTGAGGGCCATCAAAGAACTTTATTGCAGGATTGTCTGGCAGTTTTTATCATATATTATTTTGTCATTAATCATGCAGTTACAGCATAAATAGCACACAGGCACAATATGATGGGTTTTTTTTTGCAAGTTTGAACAGAGGTCACGATAATATATTCCATGAAACTATGTAGCCCTTCATATTAGCTTGCTAGGGACTATTAATATGAGGTTTCTGGACTTCATTGTAATTAAGTTAATGCTGGACGACAAGCAAAAAACATTGCACCACTGCATGTAAGCTCAATTTCCTATAGACAGCTTAGTTCTTCTAATATAAAATATAACAAAGGATGAACATATACATAAAAGTATTTATTGTCAAATTTAACAGACATCACCAAAGGTACACATGGAAAATATGCTCACAATCATTTTTTATGGTTACAGTTTGATACAAACATGACTGTTAGCTAGAAGACATATAAGGATAACTTAGTATTGAGAGATATTTGAGTTGGCAAACCACAAATACTATTAATTTTTGAAAACAAAACATTTTATAAATCTTCATTATATGTAAACAACAGTGAAATGGTTAATGGTTGAAGTAATTGTGCTATGAAGATCAATTTGTTCAAGTACATAATAAGCATTTTATAATGTATACAAATGAATAGTTCATTAAAGTTAGCAGGACCACACACAAAAAAAGAAATAATAAAATTATACAGAAACAAACAAGGATTTCCTTCTAGTTCTTGCATAAAAATTAACAATGCAAATCATGAGATATTTCTGACCAGCGGAAATATTAACTTCTGGAATTTTTTAAGCAATATTATAGGGGCTGGTTTGACAAATGTTTATATTAGATATAAATCAAAAGATATCTCTGAGCAACGGAAATCAAAAGTTCTGGTAAGGAATATCATAGGGGTTGGTTTGACATATATTTTTATATTAGATACAAAATACAAGTAAATAGATACCTCTTTAATACCAACGAAAATCGAAAGTTATGGTATTCATTGGGGCTGCGTCACTGGTATACATGTTTTCATCAGATACAAAATATAAATCCAGATATCCCTTACCAGTGAAAATTGAAAGTTAAGGTAAGGAATTCTGAGGGGCTGGTTTGTATGTTTAGATAAGATACAAAACACAAATCCATAGGTATCCCTTACCAGCGAAAAAACGAAAGCTTTGGTAATGGATATCTTAGGGGCGGGTATATATGTACATAAAATACAATTTGCAAATTCATAGATATTCCTTACCAGTAAAAGTCGAAAGTTATGGTAACGGATATCATAGTGGGTGGTATATATGTTTACATAAGATACATATATCCCTTACCAACGAAATGTCTGGTAATGGATATATCATAGGGGCTGGTATACAATGGTAGCCAGGTAAATTTTACTTAAGGGTTGATAAAAAAATGCCTTGTAGTTTCAGTAAAAAAGGTGAAGTGTTAAATAAATCAGAAAGTTGCCTATAATTACGTGAATAGTATTTTGTTAGAAGAAAAAATATTGATAAATAAATATAGCAACATCTTATTTGGTTGCTGTAAATTCTGTAATGCTATAAGTGGTCAGTTTTTACTTTTCATACTTTGAATAAGCATACATAGTTTACCATTACAAATGATATGACTTACACGTCAATGACATTTTATCTAAAAGAATTGTTAAAACTGCAATGGAGATAAACACTTCTTACACCTGTTAATTGGCAATGTAATTATAAATATTGCAAATAATCTGTAAATTTGTGTTTGCAATGTTATTATATACAATTGCACAATTCTGTTCTAAAGGTTTATAGCAAAACAAAAGTTCTGAACAACATATTATTACTTAATAAGTATGAAATTATCAGGTTATTGAAATTGTTGAA
Organism: Pecten maximus; assembly: GCF_902652985.1. NCBI lineage: Eukaryota > Metazoa > Mollusca > Bivalvia > Pectinida > Pectinidae > Pecten > Pecten maximus. Next base: position 33,912,351 of record NC_047031.1, on the reverse strand, counting down.
GTGTTTACTGGTATACATTGACACTGATGCAGATCTGAATAATGTTCATAATGCAGGAAATACATTCTTGAAAACTCAATTTTAACTAAGCATACATATTTTAGAAGTCACATGTTTTTTTTCATATGTACGTACACTAACTTGCAAACTTTCCTCGTTATTTCCATGATAAGTTTTAATTGTTATAGGAAGATGTACAAGCACACTGAATATTCAGAGTCGTAAAATAGGTTTTATGTTTTATCAGATGCACTTGGAAAAACATGTAGAAAATTTTTTTATATGGGAATTTTTTTACCAATAACAATCAATATAGTGTGTACTAACTTATTAATAACAATTTCTATCCACTTCATATCCACATTTCAAGTTCAATAATTCATTCAATTCATCAGTAGAGGGCGAGTTTACGAGCGTTTATAGCTGCGGCAGTGACATCCCCTCTACACCATACTTACCACATATTAGTTATGAACTGAACTGGATATGGATAGCTTGTTCAATTAGTATTGTAGTTAAAAGTTAGTACTTCAATATGCAGGTATATCATTTTCCTGCAGCTGCTTCTGAAATCTATAACATCTGTGACATACAGACAATGAAGATTTCCTGGTATAATAGGTACAATTTATCCATAAATTTACTGACAGTACCGATAAACCTTTTAGGACCCTTGATATCTTGTGTGCATTGGAAAAGTAAATTGGAAAAATATGATGTAAAATATTGGTATTATGTTAGCTTGAATGTAGAATTTGAAAACTTTTTGTACAAATAATTATAATATGACTATATTTTTTGTATGAGATTTAAGTTTAAAATGTATATTACTATATAAATTGTAAGAAGATACTGGGTCTCTAACACCAGATTGTCTTCAGACATTTTGAGATTTACATGTCAACATTTCATTACACTTCAGACATTTTGACATTTAACTGTCAACATTCCATTACACTTCAGACATTTTGATATTTATATGTCAACATTTCATTACACTTCAGACATTTTGACTTTTATATGTCAATATTTCATTACACTTCAGACATTTTGACTTTTATATGTCAACATTTCATTAAACTTCAGACATTTTGATATTCATATGTCAACATTTCATTACACTTCAGACATTTTGACATTTATATGTCAACATTTCATTACACTTCAGACATTTTGACATTTATATGTCAACATTTCATTACACTTCAGACATTTTGACTTTTATATGTCAACATTTCATTACACTTCAGACATTTTGATATTTATATGTCAACATTCCATTATACTTCAGACATTTTGACAGTTACATGTCTACATTTGATAACACTTCAGACATTTTGACTTTTATGTCAACATTTCATTACACTTCAGACATTTTGAGATTTATATGTCAACATTTCATTACACTTCAGACATTTTGAGATTTATATGTCAACATTTCATTACACTTCAGACATTTTGACATTTAACTGTCAACATTCCATTATACTTCAGACATTTTGAAAGTTATGTCTACATTTCATTACACTTCAGACATTTTGACTTTTATATGTGTGCACTTGGTTACACAATATAGTTTGTAGATTTCATGATACCAAAAGATGAATGGTGTGGTTTTCAGATTCAAGTAAGGAGCACAATCTTCTGTACATGTGTTGGTTTCAATAACACCTGCAGTCCAGTTTCTCATAGTTATATCTTCTTTGTTAATCATAAGCAGTATATAATGTATGAATATAAATTGTAACACGTTGATGGATACATATTCGTGCAGTTGCACAAATGCATGTAAATTGCAGTTATCTGATAATGAAAATAATAAAAGGAAATAAATGCTTAATATGATTTAAAATTTGTAAAATACAGAATCTGGACTTAAGTAAAACAAGGTAAACATTAAAATCTGAAATAACTCATAAACTTTCACTATATTTTACATTTAGAATTCGTATTGGTTTAAAGCTGTAATGTGGATATATCCAAAGATACGGTTTGCATATAACTGCAATGCATTTCAAGTAAACCAACATTGAAATAGGTGAAAATGGTAAAAAAAAAAGAGGCCCAACAGGCCTGCATTGCTCACCGTGCAGTGACAGTCACATACAAGTTTCTATTGGAATTAGTTTGGTTCATGAAAGAATTTTAAATTATAATTCTGTTGAGATTTTATACAGTATGTTAAGTTTAATATAATAACTAGTTCAGTCTGTTGCAAATGTTTTTGTTACTCAAAATAAGTTTACTTTAGTCTTTGAAATTAACAGAACTCTGAACATTTTGGTTATTGAGAAGGGATTGTTTGAAGAAAGAAATACATTTGACAATTAAAATTAAGGTCAACCACTTGAAGAAACCGTGACGTTGTTTCCTAAAGTGCAAAAGAGGAAGTTGACGCCAGACAGCTGCTGCACTAGTGGCAAAAAAATAATTTACCGATGAGCTGAATATTTCCACATGCAAGCAAGTCCTATGTAGTGAGAAACTACATAGGAGCCACATGTATGTGGTATGAAATTGGTGGAAACCCAGATACAGCTAAACCACCAAGGTGATGTATTACATGCAATCTCAAATTTTGAGATGCATGCCAATACAGTCACCACTTGTTCACGGCGGGTTTTGAGTATTCACAGCACAGTATACCATATCATGATCAGACCAATAGGCATCTAAAACACCAGCTTTTTTCTCAGTGAAATTAGTAAATATCAAGTCCAATTGTGATTTCATTTTAGTTGTTGTCTGAGTGATAATTTGAGGACAATGAAATGTTGATTCCATAAATCTGAGAAACGTATCATGTCCAGTTTTCTTCAAATCTACATTAAAATCTCCCATAATAACAATCTTTTCATTTATATCTGTAAGTGGTAGTAAGCGCTCCTTCATTACAGAATAAAAGTGTGAAAGAGGACAGCCTGGTTTCCTATACACAACTGCACATTGCACAAGTATTTGACACAGACTGAATGAAATATATGAAAATTCTATGTCATTTGTGGAAAACATTTCATATGTGATAACATCTAAATGAGATTTCACATACATAACAAGTCCATGGTGTGGTCTGGATTGTGAGTGTTGCACATCATTTCTAAATATTCTGAATCCTTCCAATTCAAATGTTTCATTTCTGTCATTGATATGGAGTCGAGACTCTGCTATGCCCACCACATCAGCTGCAAAAACATTTGGTTCTGATCTGATGTCCAATATATGTTTATTTAAAGATCTCGCATTGTTGAAAAGAAACTGACCTTGCATATATGTATGATATAGTGGATTGAAACAAAGCTGTAATCCATTTTCTGATAACCTTTGCATCTCTGCATCAACCTCTTTGTCTTTTGTAAGACTGTCTTCATTGAAGTCAATGATGTGAAGATTTTGTAGTGATCTAACTCGAGATAAAGCTACATAGTGGATATGTGGTATTTTGCGTTTCTTCGTTTGTGACAAACTGACTACAACTTGGTCCAGTGTAGCACCTTGTGCTTTGTGAACAGTTTTTGCAGCAGATGGTGTAAGAGGAAACTGTATCCTTTCAAATGTTTTTCTGTTATACATAAATGTACGCTTTGTTTCAAAGATAGGCGTCCAGGATTTATCTATGTTTATGTTCAACAAATGTTGGTATTGGTTTCTTCTCATTGCTCCAATTTTTTCATTGCAAAATAATACCCAAACAATGGCAGGTCTAGTGGTGGACTGTTTGTATTCAATGTATTTAACTGTACATGTACTGCCATTTGTCAAGCCATCAGCAACATCAATGTTTACAGAAATATCATAAATCATATCGACTGCAATAGTTAGAATGGTCTTCAGTTGTCCAGTATTAGCTTGCTTGTCTGGAAGCTTATCAATCAGAGACTTCTTGACATCAAGTGAGAGTTTTGTTTGGGACAGAACATCTGTGTCAGCTTTGACACTTACTTTGTTTGTGGTAAGGTTTTGCATGAAATTATTGTTGAAATCATCCACAAATCTATTTTCAATGAAAAGATGTGGTGCTTTGACTGGATATTGAATAGAGCCTGCTTGCATTTGACGGCTCAAAATAGTTTGTTTGTCCTCATCTGATAACTCATTGTGTCGGAGTCTGTTAAGGAGTTTTGAAAACTCAATATCATCCTTTTGTCTCATGATTTCAGTAAGCTCAAACATGCTAAAATGTTCCTTCCAAAGATTTGTGGCAAGACCTTGACCTGGACATGAAAGATCTTTGAAAATCCAAGAATCTCCAACTGGGGAAAGCTGATATAAATCACCAACTGCAATTATGCTGACACCACCAAAATCTTGTTTTGTACCAGTGAGTTGCTGAAGTCTTTCATGGATAAATGCTAGGAGCTTATTTCCAACCATTGATATCTCATCTATGATGACTACAGATAAATGTCTATACTTTGTCCTATATGTGTTTAGCTCATCAGCATACATGTTTTGCTGTGACTGGTACATCTTTTTGTGAAAAGCTGATGCTATAGTCATTCCATTAATGTTATAAGCTGCTTTTCCAGTATAGGCACAAAGTAAAATTCTGATGTCATCAGGATTTTCTCCTTCTTCTGAACAAAGAGTTCTATGTAAAGTCTGATAAAGGGTATCGATGACAACTGATTTGCCTGTTCCTGCACCTCCAGTTAAAAAAGCATACAGAGGTTCATCCTTATGTTGGATCCAGTGACTAACATGGTTGTGAAATTCTCTTTGTTTGCAATTTAAAGACTGCAGAAGTTTGTGATATTGATCATCAGGGATTCTAACAGGACTTGTTTGTACATCAGAATTTTTTGCTGGCAATCCAATATCTGGTCCAATATCATAATTTTTATGTGGTTGTGTGTCTGGATCAAAGTGTACAAACTGTTCAGAAGGTTGTGGGCCAATTTCTGAATCCTCTGCTTCAGTATGTTCAGTATTTGGAGCCACTTCATCAAAATCATCAAGTTCACATTCAGCCTGAAGCCTAGCTTGTTCTAGTTCCTCAACAAAATGCTCATATTTCTTTTGTACAGCTTGAATTATGTTTGCATTGCTTCTATAATGTTGCTCAAATGTTGTATATCTACTAATGATGTCAGTATTTTCATTTCGCCATGGAAGGAATAGGAAAATTTTTTCTCTATAGTACTGCTCAGAGTTGGTTTTTTTACTGTAACCTACATATCGTATAACTCGTTTGTTCTTTCTTCTTCGAATCTTTATTCCATTCTTTAAATGTACCAAAATATCTTCATTCGAAAAGTTTTCATTTTCATTTACATCATCTTCATTTTGGTCATCATTTTTCTCTGATTTTTGGTCTTTTGGAAATGTTACTTCCAGTTCTGATACTACATCTGCTAAACACCAATTCTCAAGTTGCTTTGGTCTTTTTGCATACCAGGTGATCATATTATCAGCTTTGATATCAGTGGAATTCTCAGGTAGACTTTCCAGATCTTCTTGACATTTCAAGAGAAATACTCTATCATCTGGTGGGGAAGTGTTTATAAAAACTACATCTCTAGAAGCTTGTGTTAATGGCATTTGGAGTATTAAATAGCTGGCTTCTTGAGCACTTACTTCTACAAAGTTCAAGAACTTGTTGCCAATATGCCTGACCTGACGTTTAAGGTCCATATTTCCTTCAGCTGCTTCTTGCGAGGCTTTATCGAGCAAAGCACTGATACCTCTCTGAGACTTACTGATGTAGGATACTATGTAGGTAGCACATGCGTATGGATCCAAAACAAACTGAATGTCTAGATTTGCATGCCATGCTTTTAGTACTGCTGGGTTGTAGTAGTTCACCCTCATTTCAGCTGGGGTTCTCCTGAGAAATATTTTAGGACCCTTCAGTGATGATCTGATACAGTTGATGTATTCTGTTTCATTCATTTCAACACTGCTTTGTAAAAATGCATGGAAACTAAGATCGCAGCCATCTTTGTATTCATTCATCTTTTTTTGTAGTTCTGTGTATTTTTTTTTGTATTCTGCGACATCAGTTTCCAGTGGTTCTAAAATCATAGTTCTTGGTAAAGGAGGGAGTGGAAACCCAAATCTACACACTGGTTTGCCACCTTTTTTGCAGGTTTTAGAATGTTTATGGACCTGTAGTTGAACTAGTTCTGCAAGTTCAGGATTATCTGTTTCTAAGGAGCATGTGACATACTTGTCAACATAAGCAATGATATCGTGTTCATCATCGTCTGGATATTTTGGAGCATTGTTTGTCCATAGAAGCATATGTATGTGTGGTGAACCTCTACTCTGGAATTCTACTCTACGGAATGTGTCCGTGACATCACCAAATGGTTTGTGATAACTTTTTAGGAAAGAGTTGACAAAAAGTTGAACTCTGTTATCAAAAAATCTTGCACAAGTGACAGGGTCTTTTTGAACTAAATTAGTTTTAAAACTCCAATCAACTGTTTTAAGATCATCATTCGACAGAGTTTTCCCATCTAACTGAGCTAAGGTTCTGAGAAGATCTGGCCATCTTGTATCTGCCGAGGACAAAGACATGAACCATGTGGGCAAGCCAAGCTGTCTTATCATTGCAAAGACATCCTTCTTTTTAGAGGAAAGATATGCCGGCGAATTACGTAATGTTCTGAATATATAATAACCTTCATTTAACCTTACAATCGAACTAGTGGTTGACGAATCTCTAGCTTGACCTGCGGTCAATTTCTTTCCCTCTGATTTACATCGGCGAAGTGCAAGATTCACTTTGTCACCAACTTGTTTTGCTTGGATTTTTTTTCAATTTGAAAAATATGTTAGGAACAGAATGAGCAGCCCTTCGATCAACACTTCTTAATTCCCATTTTGCAATATCACTGTAATGAACAGGAATTTGCCGTTCACTGTTTTCTTTCCTTTTTTGACCACAAAATATTGAGGGAAAGCAAAGATATTCTGCATCTTTATCTTCATACAAACTGAGAGGTCTTTGATTTTCACCAGGTGCAAATACATAAACTTTGTTCGTATCAGTGTCAGCTTCATCAACCAGTGTATCAGCGTTGCCTTGAATGCATTCATCAGGTGTAGCTTCGCAAAAGTTGTCATTATTGGTTTCTATTTCTCTATCATCTTTTAATTGTGTTTTACCTGTGTATTCAGAAATCATCTCACTTTGGTCACTCTGAACATCTTCTTTCCAAGAAGTATTGATATTGATTCCTGCATTCTTATACATTTCACTGTTTTCCATTAGCCATTCTAGAGCATTCATAACAGCATTTGGTCGTACATTTTCAGTGAAACAAGCAGATTTATGAGACAGACGTTTTTTCAGTTTTACGGCAATGGTTACATGCTCATCAATCTGTCTCGGTAATGCATTAACTGTTGGTTGGATATCAACAGGTACATTAACCACATTTCCTTTAGCTGATAACTGGCCTCCTCTTGGCAACTCTCTAATTTGCATAAATGGTATTCTCTGAGATATCAGTCTTTCTTCCAGAGGGTGCAACTTCAAGACATCTGGTTTTATAGGCCATTTCATTCCATTTTTATGAGAGAGTCTTGGGATTTTTTCTTCCTTGAGTGTTGCTAAACAAGTTCGGCACAACCATTCCTCATTATGTTGCGATATGTAACCTGTACAGTAAGCCTTGCCTTTGTCACTAATGTTAGTGTTAGAAAGCTTTACAACACTCTTTGGAAACCATGTTTGGTGACAACAAGTACATACAAAGACTGGGCCTTCAGCTGCTTTTTCATGAAATTTTTCAATACATTTTTCAATAGAATCTCCAAAGTGTCTTTTCAATGACAGATCTCCTTCATGCTCACAAAAATCAATTTTAGTTCGTTTCACACCTTTTGCAAGTCTCTCCGTTTCTCTTTCATGGATTCGACACCTTTTCCGGCTTTCTTGTTTGAATAATCTTTCACTGTCTAACTGTAGTGGATGTTTTCGTTTAATTCGCTTAGCTTCAATCTCGTGTTCAGAATATTCCTTCTTTTCTCTTGCTTTAGTCATGCTTTTTAAAGTGCTTTGCTTACTTTTCATTTTCATGTCTGGTTGTTGTCGGGCAGCTTTCTGAGCTTTATACTCTTGCTTGCAAAATTCTTTGTTTTCTCTGGCTTTTCTTTTGTTTTTTAAACTGCTTTGCTTAGTTTTCATTTTCATGTCTGGTTGTTGTCGGGCAGCTTTCTGAGCTGTATACTCTTGCTCGCAAAATTCTTTGTTTTCTCTGGCTTTTCTTTTGTTTTTTAAAGTGCTTTGCTTAGTTTTCATTTTCATGTCCGGTCGTTGTCGGGCAGCTTTCTGAGCTGTATACTCTTGATCGCAAAATTCTTTGTTTTCTCTGGCTTTAGTCATGTGTTTTAAAGTGCTTTGCTTAGTTTTCATTTTCATGTCTGGTTGTTGTCGGGCAGCTTTCTGAGCTTTATACTCTTGCTCACAAAATTCTTTGTTTTCTCTGGCTTTAGTCATGTGTTTTAAAGTGCTTTGCTTAGTTTTCATTTTCATGTCTGGTTTTTGTCGGGCAGTTTTCTGAGTTTTATACTCTTGATCGCAAATTTCCTTGTTTTCTCTGGCTTTTCTTTTGTTTTTTAAAGTGCTTTGCTTAGTTTTCATTTTCATGTCTGGTTTTTGTCGGGCAGCTTTCTGAGCTTTATACTCTTGATCACAAAATTCTTTGTTTTCTCTGGCTTTAGTCATGTGTTTTAAACTGCTTTGCTTGGTTTTCATTTTCATGTCTGGTTTTTGTCGGGCAGTTTTCTGAGCTTTATACTCTTGATCGCAAAATTCTTTGTTTTCTCTGGCTTTAGTCATGCTTTTTAGAGTGTACATTTTATCAATGATCCTGAATTCTTGACCTTTTCGACGGTTTTTTATGTAGTTTCTCATGTAATGCTTTCTGTTAGATTTAGGGTCCAACAATTTTGTGTTATGTTCAGATTTTTTGTTACTCATACTTGTTTGGTACTGGAAGTATTTGTCTAACATTATCTGCCCTTGCTTTTCTGGTCTTTTAACTACTTGTTCATCTTCATGTATCATTGACGTAACGTTACTTTCCTTTTCGTTTGCCAGGTTAATACCTTTTTGCAAGTTAATTACAGCATTCTGGGAAACCTTGTTCATTTCAATTTGATGATGCACAATGCAAACAGCAGTTACTTCGAACATGTCCTGTGGTGCATAGTTCATAGATGTTGCCAAGTTTATGCAGTGATCATGCACCTCTTGAACACTAAGGGAATATTTAAGAATACTGCTCCCATCTGGCACTTGTAAACCTTCTATATTTCTAGAATGTGAATCAAATACAAAATATCCTCCAGTTTGCTTTACAACAACAAATGTGTTGCCTTTAAAGGTAATAAATGCTCCATGAATATCTTGCTGATCTAAAGCCAGTTGCAATGCTTCAAACAATGTTACAAACTGATACTGATCTAAATCTTGGACATTTCCAAACGTACCCGATAGTGATTCTTGAAACTCTATTTGGAACATTTGTTCATTGTATTCTATAAGTCGCGGGATATCAGGTATAGACAGGTAATCGTAATTCATTGTAGAACTTCGTCTAAGATACCCATACAATTCATCTCCTTTTACAAGAGTATGATCCAAATCAACAGCTGTCCATTGACTCACGTTTTTCTCACTATTATGTAAAAGAGCAGATAAACTGTTGAGTACACACTGTTTTCCTGCATTTTCTAAAAATCTGGGATGACCCTGGTGAAAATGTCCTTGTATAACTTTTTTGTGAATTAGCAGATCTTTGTTAGATTGTTCCACATTACTGGAAAGTACTGTTTTAACTTTATCTTTTGCAATAAAAGTATCGGCAGATATTTGTAAATCCTTTTCTTTTGTAACATCAAATGCAGATGTGAAATTGTTCATCTTTTCAGTGTCAGGTACATTACTTTGGGAGGTTTCAACAGCAGATTCAGCTTTTACTGACAGAACAACGTCATAATGTGTTTGATGCAGATGCGACAAATAAATAGCTTCTTGCTCAATCTTTGAATTCTTATCTATTTGTTTTGCTGAGAAGAGTTGCCAGGAAGATACAGCAGCATCATAAATGTAAATGTTCGTTCGAAGTAAATCTGCAGCAGCCAGAATCTCAACTTCAGTAGCCCATGTGCCATCAAGTATCATGCGTGATTTTGACAAGTATTCAGGTATAGATTTGAAACCTGGTCGTAAATGACTTCTGAATTTATCTTCAAGTTTCATTACATGATTAACAACTGCATTTCGCAATAATTTGTGATGACTTTCTTCATCAGACACTGCAAATGACAGGGCTCTAAAAAAACAGTTCCCGTCACCCAAAATACTTTTGGTGTCAAGAGGTTTCCCCAAACTTCTCAATTCATAATTCAATGTTGATGCAATGTCAGCCTTAATTCCTAACTTGCTCATTAGTTTAAATTTCGTACAATATGAAAGTTGTTGGAAAGGGTAGATTACCGGTTTTGTTTGTTTTTTGAAAATAATGTCCATATCACCGATATTTGTCCTACTTTCATTAGATTTTGAAGTGTTAACCTTGTCTAAATGTGCTTTTGAGGCAACATTTCTCTCTGTATATAATTCTTGTAGATGTTTCTGGTGGGAAAGTTCTGCAATCCGTTGTTCAACTTTTTTTCTCATTTCATCACTTAAGCCAACGTGGGCAGGTACGCTTGTACTTTTAAGTTTCATTTTTTTATCTGTACATTCATTGCTTGGTTGCGTTGTTTTTATTTTTTCATGTTTGACTTTGGGAGATACGTTTGTACAGATATCAAACAGAGATTTTTGTATACTTGGATCAACTTGTTCATCACTTCCTTGTGTGTTCATGCTGAACTCAAGATTTTCCATCTTTTGCTTACTTGAAACAGTCTTTGGTTTGACTCTACTCTTGGATTTCATTTTCCTTTCTGTTACAACATGAGACTTCTTAGAACACTGTACATTCTTCTCCATGACCACGACTAAATTTTTACTTATTCTTCTCACATTTGCTGGCAATTTTTGTCCCTGTATACATTTTCTGCTTATATTTGTGGTTCTTCCTTTTTTTATTGCCTGTTTAATTGTTTTGGTGCAGATTTCTGTACTTTGTTCATTTTGACTTTCTTCCATGGAAATATGCTCTGTGTTTCTTTTTTTCCTATTTGATTTAGCTGTTGCCAGCATGATGTTGTAAAGTGGCTTTTTAATAATCCTTTTTTTCCCTTTTGAACTTGTTCTTTGCTTAATATATGCAGCTTTGTCAATTTTATTTCTTTTTATTCGATCATACTTGCCAGTGACTAACACAATGTTGTAAAGGGGATTCCTTTTCCTATTTCGATTTCTGACATTCAAGCCGAGTTTAGCATCATTCACCAGTTTTTGAACAGTTTTCTTTGCAAGATTTTTGGTTGTTATTGGAGGTTGTGTGCTATTTGCTTCTAATTGCACTTCAGTGTTTGCTGCTGAGTTAAAATCTGTGCTCAAAACAGTTTTCATATTGGTTTTCAAATCAGTGTTTGAATCAGAGTTCAATTCTGAGCTCAATTCAGAATTTATGGCAGAGTTCAGTTCAGTGTTTTTTTCAGAGTTCAGTTCAGTGTTCAAGACCAAGTTCAATTCAGAGTTCAGTTCAGAGTTCAGTTCAGTTTTCAATTCAGTTTTCAATTCAGAGTTCAGTTCAGTGTTCAATTCAAAGTTCAGTTCAGTGTTCATTTCAGAGTTCATTTCAGTGTTCAATTCAGTTTTCAATTCAGTGCTCAAGCAAGTATTCAGTGCCTTTTTCGGGGGCGTACCCTTCATGTCATCAAGTGCCTTTTCTACAGGGGGCGTACCCATGTCGTCAAGAGCCTTTTTTACAGGGGGCGTACCCATGTCAACGTCACTCGTAAAGCATTTTTGAAATGGAACACTCAAACCATCGTCATCAAGAGCCTTTTCTACAGGGGGCGTACCCATGTCGTCAACAAGAGCCTTTTTTACAGGGGGCATACCCATGTCAACGTCACTCGTCAAGCCTTTGTTGGAGGGGTGGCCAGTCCCCTTCTTTGCTGCAAGCCCTCTTCGCCAAAACTTCCCTCTAGGCATGGTGATGGATGGAACCTGAGATAACAAACATACTAGGTATTAGTAAAACAAAAGACGGCCTATACAGCTACTAGCCACTGCTAGCTATTACACTGTAATGTCCAGTACACCAGACATTGTACAGTTATATCAGTATATGCCATCTGGATACTATCACACATACCACCTAATACATTAAACCAAACAGAATCAGGAATTTTGCTACCATTTTTCCATTATTCAAGTCACAACTCATCAAGCTAGAGGGTGAACTGAAAACGGAACACAAGTTTAATGTCCATAGCATGATGCACATTACAAACTTGTTTGAAATCCTCAAAAATACAATATATATAACAGTAAGATCATGATAGAAGTAATGTTAACATCACATATAATGGCAAAACTCCTTGCTCTTCCCTAGCTTCCCGGATAAATATCTACATATGAAAATTATGATCAAAAAGAATAGCTTTGGTTACACACTGAAGTGACCTTGATCTTAAGTGCATGACCATGACCTTAGGTCAGTTGACTCCTTGTTATATTCTGAACAACTTACCTCCACTAAGTCACAACATTCATCAGTTAAACAATATGCAAAATTTGACTGACCTTTGAAAAGGTCTTAATTGTCAAAATCATTTGACTGCTGATTTATTCTGATAAACATTGCTTCATCGAACTTCATATTGAAGTGATCTTGACCTTTGACCTAAATACATTGACCTAAGCGAAGGCGACTCCTCTTTGGTTCTAATAAACTTTGCTTCAGAGTTAACAAAATATTTATCAGCAAAAAATTGCAAAATAAACCTTGACCTCTTGCAAGTTGACTCCGATTTATTCTGATTAATTTCTTATTCAACGTTACTGCATATTAAAATGACTGGTGTTTTACCAAATTTTCGTCGGGGTATTAAATAAAGTATTCATCTGAAAAAAACTGCACAATTTTAACCTTGACGTTAACCTTAACCCCCCCCCCCCCCCCTCTCCCTCTTGATCTAAGGTCAGTTGATCCTTGGTTAATCAATTCTATTACTTTTGCAAAATTGTGTGTGTCACCTATCATGCTTTGTCAATATCATAAGCATTTTATAAATATTGCGGCATTTTTTACTTCTATAAAAGTGGACCATCTTCATGTAAAATAATTGAAGCACAACTTCAATTGTCCATATCCAAGATGACTGCCTGTCGGCCATGTTGTTTTCCGACTGGTTCAAAAATGAAATAAACATAACTAGGGACCAAGGGAAACCTACATATGAAATTTTAGAATGATCCCTTCAGTACTTTTCTGAGAAATAGCAATGACACACTTCAATTGTCAAAATCCAAAATGGTCCCAAATTGAAATATGCATAACTAGGAACCAAGGGGAACTTACATATGAAATTTCAACAGGAGATCCCAGAGGGATCTTGGCGCCCACCACTGAATGATCTTCATAGGTTCCATGTCAGATTGATCTTTTCTCTACTTTTCCCTTACTTTAAGTCTTACTAATCTGTAAATTCAGAATCAGCCCTCTAGTACTTTTCAAACAAGGGGAACCTATATATAAAGTTTAAGATTTAGCGATAATGGCTGTCTGTCAGCCATGTTGTTTTCCGATTGGTCTCAAAATGCAATACCAGGGACCAAGGGAAACCTACATATGAAATTTCAGAAAGATCCCTTCAGTACCTTCTGTAAAATAGCGATAACAAACTTCAATTGTCAAAATCCAAGATGGCTGCCTGTCGGCCATGTTGTTTTCCAATTGATCTCAAAATGTAATATGCATAACTAGGCACCAGGGGGAACCTACATATAAAATTTGAGAAAGATCCCTTCATTAGTTTCTGAGAAATAGTGATAACAAACTTCAATTGTCAAAATCCAAGATGGCTGCCTGTCGGCCATGTTGTTTTCCGATTGGTCTCAAAATGCAATATGCATAACTAGGCACCAAGGGGAACCTATATATGAATCATCAGATGGTGGGCTAAAAAGATCCCTTCATTTTTCTCTGAGAAATAGCGATAACAAACTTCGAATGTTAAAATCCAAGATGGCTGTCTGTCGGCCATGTTGTTTTCCGATTGGTCTCAAAATGCAATATGCATAACTAGGCACCAAGAGGAACCTACATATGAAATTTGAGAAAGACCCCTTCAGTACTTTCTGAGGATTAGCGATAACAAGAATTGTTTACGGACGGACGGAGGATCTGATGATGGTGGGCTAAAAACACAAAATTGACCTTGACAAATGGGCAGTGATTTTGCTGCTTTACCTTGACATTACAGACACAGGTATTTTTGTTATATGTATATATCATGACAAAGTTTCAAGTGAATTTCTAATTTTATTTCATACTGATGTAAATGTGTACATTTGACAATGCGACCCCAAAATTACATCAACAAGTGTGATATTGTCAAGTGAACATCTTAACCAAGTTTCAAGTAAATAGGTCGACGACCTAAACAATGACCGGTGGCGGTAACAAGAGATCCCAGAGGGATCTTGGCGCCCACCATTGAATGATCTTCATAGGTTCCATGTCAGATTGATCTTTTCTCTTTTTTCCCTTCCTCTTACTAATCTGTATAAATTGAGAAACATCCCTCCAGTGCTTTTTAAACAAGGGAAACTTATATATGAAATTTGAGATTTGGCGATAATGGTTGTCTGTCGACAATGTTTTCAGATTGGTCCAAAAATGCAATACAACGGACCAAGGAGAACCTACATATGAAATTTGAGAAAGATCCCTTCAGTACTTCCTCAGAAATAGCAATAACAAACTTCAATCGTCAAAATCCAAGATGGCTGCCTGTCAGCCATGTTGTTTTTCGATCGGTCCCAAAATGCAATATACATTACAAGGTACCAAGGGGAACCTACATATGAAATTTCAGAAAGATCCCTTCAGTACGTTCTCAGAAATAGCGATAACAAACTTCATTTGTCAAAATCCAAGATGGCTGCCTGTCGGCTATGTTGTTTTCTGCTCGGTTCCAAAATGCAATATGCATAACTAGGCACCAAGGGGAACCTACATATGAAATTTGAGAAAGATCCCTTCAGTACTTTCTCAGAAATAGCGATAATAAACTTTAATGGTCAAAATCCAAGATGGCTGCCTGTCGGCCATGTTGTTTTCTGATTAGTCTCAAAATGCAATATGCATAACTAGGCACCAAGGGGAACCTACATATGAAATTTGAGAAAGATCCCTTCAGTACTTTCTGAGGATTAGCGATAACAAGAATTGTTTACGGACGGACGGACGGACGGACCACGGACGCAGGGCGATTTGAATAGCCCACCATCTGATGATGGTTGGCTAATAAAAGCCACTAAATTAAGTCCTTACAAGGACTGTTTCTTCATTACTGACAAGTTAATGTGAAACAAACATCTTAATATGCATATATGTACTAATTAAACAGTTCATCTTACATATTTACAATGCACAATAAATGAATATACTCAACAGGTCCAAGCACACACTGTCGATCGAGCTATATATAGCTATTTAAATTATAGCTGTATTAAGCTATATTGTCTGAGATTTCAATTTTCATCTAATAAGAGCAAAGTCACAGAATATACATCTTTATGGCAGTGTTGACAACAAAATGCAGTTTGATGTTTATTTTTATTTCTCTTTTAAATATAAGATTTCCGATGTTTTAACATCATTTTTTTTAAGAATGTTTTATATCAGATGCCTTTTGTTATCAACCTCATGATTGATGTCTCATGATTGATGTTGATAACAATCAAGTCAAAAAGTTGTCTTCCTTCGTCATTTGTGTTTCTAAGCTATATATCTATTTATTAGCACAATGTATCATACACTATGTGTTGGTGATCCGAAGATAAAGATTTGAATTTTCTGTCGTAGTTGTACAGAGAGAAATATATATAATATATGTACAATTCGTATCCATGTATGTAAATACATTGCGATCCAGGTATTCTATATCATCTTATAGACGACTTCCACAATGATCATGTCAGGGTATCGGGCCGACCATCACTGCGCCATTGAAACGTTCTTTTTTAAGAATGCCGATGTGGCGCAGTGGTATAGGCTGCGGGTATTTCTGGCTAGGCTACTCCTATACGTAACAGCCTTATGGACAAAACAATATGGATGTATATACTCCTATACGTATATGAGGTCTTATTCCACCTGATTACATTGGTGGATATTGCGACCTCATATCCCCCTCAGCGTGTTTTTCTTGTAGCTGCCAGCGCCCTGATTCTAGGGCGCGACGAAAAAGTGTCATAAACCATTTAAAACGATCATTCATGTTAACAAATATGTGTACGCTTACTTGTTGATGAAGTATCAATCCATTTATGCACAAACTGTTGATGGACACCTCTTAAATATAATTATATCCACAATAATTCACTTGCAACCTACTGTGTTAAATATTGGGTCACTAAAACAACTTTGCTGTTCCGGTTATTATAAAATATGGAATGCAAATAAAACGGAAAACGTAGCGTAATATTTTCACAGCGTTTCGTTTGTTTCGTCTATTTCAACTCCATATTTGGATAAACCGGAAATAACCTCGAGAGGTCACAATCAAAACAAGTATGGCGGTATATACAAATGGGACCTACGCTTAAATGACAAAAGAGGCTAATAATCACTGATCTTGGATATAGATATGGACACACGTTGTGTGACTTTGTGTATCTATGATACATAAATAGAATAAGGTAGGTCAGATCATATGAAATGTGAGTAAAGATAACTTTTAAACGACTTTAATTAGGTGGGTCACAGCAACAGGTTTTATGCGCGGTGGTGATTAGAGGTTACATGACAGCCTGTCAGAAGTTTCCTGTCGTGTAAACCTCTAATATTATTGGAGTAGGTCGGGGCATGCACAAGTCAAAAAGTTGTCTTCCTTCGTCATTTGTGTTTCTAAGCTATATATCTATTTATTAGCACAATGTATCATATACACTATGCGTTGGTGATCCGAAGATAAAGATTTGAATTTCCTGTCGTAGTTGTACGAGAGAAATATATATATAAATATTTATATACAGAAAGAACAGGTCTTCACAGCTATAGTATATAGCTCAATCGACAGTGTGTTGAACCTGCCCAATGCAATACAGTGATGCTATCGTGACATGAATAACCATGGTTTAAATAAAACAAACAATAAGTGATTCCAGTTTTTTGTAAATATTTTATTTCCGCAGCAAATGTCAAAGGTACCTTTTTTGTTAGAACTACTACTCCCTACATCATGACCTAAATATCTCTGAAACAAGCGAAATGGTTACATGAACATCTGTTCATTTAATATGTATCACAACAAATATCTCAATTTAATTACATAGATGGATAAGGATAAAAAAATCTACCTCGGAAAAGGACGGAGACGCATATCATTACAATCTAAAAGCGCCGAAACATGATATTGTTTGTCGTGATTTATTCACTTTGCCGTCGGTTTATAACAATACGTAAATTTAACTGATCGCTTTTGACATATAAACAGTGTATATGATATTAAACATAGACTGAACTAATTGTCAAGTAGCAGGGGCTTAAATTGTCGATGAACAAATTGTATCGCAACCAGTTGCTAAAGCACGTGTCATAATCTGTGCCAACAAAGACACAGACCTAATGCACAGGAATCGGGAAATTTTTAACGATATTCATATGCATTGTATATAAGATACTCCTTTTTATTAAATGAATAGATAAAACCTTCTAGAATAAACGTGGAATTACACAAAAACAAAAAATGTTCACACTTCCAAATCCTCACACCGTCCATCTTACCTGTCGATCTCTGGAATTATGGGAATACATCACTTCCGGTTAGTTGCCTCCCTTGCGTACAATGTAAAGTCGTCAGTTCGAGGCCTATCAGAGGCATATATTTTTTTTTTTTTTCCCCTATTTATCCTTCGGGCTGATGACTATTATTGATAAATTAAATGAATATTGCTGCAAGAAGTCCATTTTTTAACTTAGAATTGTTTTTTCATCAAACATGTACCAGTTTTTTGTTCATCTCTGTGTAGGTTCTCAGCAATCAAAATTATTTTTCATAGGTCCTTTTCATTTGTATTGAATAAAATAATGGGTCACATCATAACATTCAATTCAATATTTCAAGAAAATTAATGAGTCCTTTCGAAATTAAATTAGTCCAGAACTCAAGGTTCAAACATAGATCTATTAATGATATCACAGTATTTCTATGGTTTAATAGGAGTGATTTTGACACATCCCGAAAAAATAACAACACTTTTTCAGGACCATCCAAGGATCATTTCAGGTAAGTTTCAGCTCAATGCCACCAGTGGAACTTGAAAAGAAGCTTAAAATGTGTTTCCAAATGTGACGACCATCTTGGATTTTTCGGACCAACATGAAAAATAACAACCCTTGGTCCGGACCATATCAGGATAATTTCAGTAAAGTTTTAGTTGAATCTGATCAGCTGAACTTGAGAAGAAGTTTAAAATGTGTTTTTTAAGATGGCGGCTGTGGCGACCATCTTTGATTTCTGACTGTCCCGAAAAATAACAACACTTGGTCGGGATCATATCAAGATCACTTCAGGCAAGTTTCAGCTCAATTCCACCAGTGGAACTTGAGAAGAAGTTTACAAGAGATCCCAGAGGGATCTTGGCGCCCACCATTGAATGATCTTCATAGGTTCCATGTCAGATTGATCTTTTCTCTACTTTTCCCTTCTAAGTCTTACTAATCTGTGTAAATTCAGAAACAGTCCTCTATAGCTAGTACTTTTCAAACAAGGGGAAGCTATATATAAAATTTAAGATTTAGCGATAATGGCTGTCTGTCGACCATGTTGTTTTTGGATTGGTCCCAATATGCAAAACTAGGTACTGAGGGGAACATACATATGAAATTTGAGAAAGATCCTTGAGTGCTTTCTGAGAAATAGCGATAACAAACTTCAATTGTCAAAATCCAAGATGGCTGCCTGTCGGCCATGTTGTTTTCTGATTAGTTTCAAAATGCAATATGCATAACTAGGCACCAAAGGGAACCTACATATGAAATTTGAGAAAGATCCCTTCAGTACTTTCTGAGAAATAGCGATAACAAACTTCAATTGTCAATATCCAAGATGGCTACCTGTCAGCCATGTTGTTTTCTGATTGGTCTCAAAATGCAATATGTATAACAAGGCACTGAGGGGAACGTATGTATGAAATTTGAGAAAGATCCCTTCATTACTTTCTGAGAAATAGCGATAACAATCTTCAATTGTCAAAATCCAAGATGGCTGCCTGTCGGCCAGGTTGTTTTCCGATTGGTCTCAAAATGCAATATGCATAACTAGGCAACAAGAGGAACCTACGTATGAAATTTGAGAAAGATCCCTTCATCACTTTCTGAGAAATAGCGATAACAAACTTCAATTGTCAAAATCCAAGATGGCTGCCGGTCGGCCATGTTGTTTTCCGATTGGTCTCAAAATGCAATATGCATAACAAGGCACCAAGAGGAACCTACATATGAAATTTGAGAAAGATCCCTTCAGTACTTTCTGAGAAATAGCGATAACAAACTTCAATTGTCAAAATCCAAGATGGTTGCATGTCGGCCATGTTGTTTTCCGATTGGTCTCAAAATGCAATATGCATAACTAGGCACCAAGTGGAACCTACATATGAAATTTGAGAAAGATCCCTTCAGTGCTTTCTGAGAAATAGCGATAACAAACTTCAATTGTCAAAATCCAAGATGGCTGCCTGTTGGCCATGTTGTTTTCTGATTGGTCTCAAAATGCAATATGCATAACTAGGTACCAAGTGGAACCTAAATATGAAATTTGAGAGAGATCCCTTCAGTACTTTCTGAGAAATAGCGATAACAAACTTCAATTGTCAAAATCCAAGATGGCTGCCTGTCGGCCATGTTGTTTTCCGATTGGTCTCAAAATGCAATATGCATAACTAGGCACCAAGGGGAACCTACATATGAAATATGAGAAAGATCCCTTCAGTACTTTCTGAGGATTAGCGATAACAAGAATTGTTTACGGACGGACGGACGGACCACGGACCACGGACGCAGGGCAATTTGAATATGATGGTGGGCTAAAAATATACTCTCTCCCTTCCGATCCAAAAGCCACTTCACTAGCCAAGGCTTCTGATTATGTTACACTCCACAAACCCTTGGCAGATATAGTCATGTTTAAACCGTCTCGCCCTGGAATCCCAGGGTATCCAATCAAATGGCGTTTTACATTCAGGCTTGGTTTCGCAGTAAACAAAAATTGTGGCGCCCAGTACAGAGCTACATTGTCGAATATGTCATGGCATTTTACCTAAATAAAGAGCCGTACAATCTTTGGGGAAACATTCGCAGTGTTTGATCAATTGATAAAAGTCATTGATCACATATCTCATCAAAATGACACAAGCCTCCATTGTGTGTTTGTAAATATCACTGATGAAGTAAATTGGTAACGCTAGTTTTGATTGGTCGAAAATTTCATGCATAAAGGGTGGTAATTTCAAATCTCCGCTAGAGGGCAAAAACTGACACCTATATCTGCCAAGGGTTCGTGGAGTGTAACGTAATCAGAAGCCTTGGTTAGGGAGGTGGTAGATTATGACCTTTTAATTGGAACTGAGATATACTAAAATCCATTTATTTTAGCTCTAAGCTTTGACTAATAATGGTGTTTAAGTAATATCTAAATTAGTTGATGGATTTATGAGATATCTTTTACACTGCTTTTACTGAAGATGCTCAGAAGTTGACATAGATGAATGAACAGATAAATAAATGCAATGATCAAGTTTACATATTTTTCTTTAGATAATTCGTCAGAAACCGTTACTTAAGATTGCCCTGTGTGCAAGTGAGACGTAATACTTTCAAAAAAGTTAAACTTACAAGATAAAAATTCATTAAATCGCTTTTGAAACTGAGTTTTCAAGTTGGTACAAAATTCTACAATTCTAGCTCCCTATAAGTGGTTACTTACATTGTAGAACAAACCAAATTCATCAGGAAGGGTATGATTAAACTTTTCAGCTATTCCTTTCACAGTTTTCAGCAGAGCATCTTCATATCCCCACAGTATGTCTGCGATGGACAATTCCAGGAACAGTTCTGCATCACCGGCAGCCTCCAGTAACGCATCCACAAACTCCTGTAGCCAGCCATACTCAAACCGTATCAACTCAGCTATAGTCTGTAACAGAGACAAAACACGGTGGTCAGGACCCAGTGTATTAATTTGGAGTGTTAATGGCCATGCACAGAAAGTAACAATAGACATATGGACCACAGAAACTGTATTTCTTTGCGCAGGAACCATTTTGAATATGTATTAATGTAACAGAGCGCATGATAAATTGAATTTAAATCACTGCCTCTGCTAGGGATCGAACCCAGCACCTCTGGCTTACTAGTCTTACGCTCAACTGATCAAGCTAAAGATAAGATCTCTCTAGCCGTGCGCTATATTGCGGCTAGTATTTACCAGGGTTACATACTCCCCGTCCAGGAAAGAACTCATCCTCAAGTTTTCCAGGGGTAACAGTGATGCTTTTGCAAGCAGCGATGAGTATCATTCCCGAGTCCCTACATGGGCGCCAATGTAACAGAGTGCATGCTAAATTAAATTTAAATCACTGCCTCCGCTAGGGATCGAACCCGGGACCTCTGGCTTACTAGTCTTACGCTCAACCGATCGAGCTAAAGAGAAGATATCTCTAGCCGAGCGGTATATTGCGGCTAGTATTTACCAGGGTTACATGTATTCTCTCTAGCCGAGCGGTATATTGCGGCTAGTATTTACCAGGGTTACATTAATAAAAGACTATTGTATAAAATATAGACATGCTCAAAATACAACACACCACAGAGGATTGACCTTTGCATCTACCATCAAATGATCAAATTATCTCCATGCATGTTAGCATGGTCCAACAGTTGTAATACCCTGGTAGTAATTTTTCTATTATTGGAGTAATGGTATGACAATTCAAAAATTGTTATCATATATTCTACATGTTCAAAACTTATATTATCAAGTTTGAAATCGTCCCTGCAATGCCAGGTAGTCATTTTAACATGTTGAACAAAATAGTCATATGTTAAAACAGGGAGACACCAGTATTCTTTCTCTGTGTGTCATATTTTTCGGGGCTTGGTTCCTGTTACATTTTTAGATGTGTATTACATACTTTACTGAGGAACTGTTGACATAACTGAGTGGATTAACAGGAATTAAATGAACATATACAGTGTACCCATAGAGGATTATGAAGTTTAGCTTGATATTTATAAATAACAAGAGATCCCAGAGGGATCTTGGCGCCCACCATTGAATGATCTTTATAGGTTCCATGTCAGATTGATCTTTTCTCTACTTTTCCCTTCTTCTAAGTCTTACTAATCTGTGTAAATTCAGAAACAGCCCTCTAGATCTAGTACTTTTCAAACAAGGGGAACCTATATATAAAATTTAAGATTTAGCGATAATGGCTGTCTGTCAGCCATGTTGTTTTCCGATTGGTCCCAAAATGCAATACCAGGGACCAAGGGGAACCTACATATGAAATTTGAGAAAGATCCCTTCAGTACCTTCTGTACAATAGCGATAACAAACTTCAATTTTCAAAATACAAGATGGCTGCCTGTCAGCCAGGTTGTTTTCTGACTGGTCTCAAAATCCAATATGTATAACTAGACACAGAGGGCAACCTACAAATGAAATTCAGAAAGATCCCTTCAGCAATTTCTGATAAATAGCGATAACAATCTTCAATTGTCAAAATCCAAGATGGCTGCCTGTCGGCCATGTTGTTTTTCGATTGGTCTCAAAATGCAATATGCATAACTACGCACTGAGGGAAACCTACATATGAAATTTGATAAAGATCCCTTCAGTACTTTCTGAGAAATAGCGATAACAAACTTCAATTGTCAAAATCCAAGATGACTGCCTGTCGGCCATGTTGTTTTCCGAATAGTCTCAAAATGCAATATGCATAACTAGGCACAGAGGGGAACCTACATATGAAATTTCAGAAAGATCCCTTCAGTACTTTCTGAGAAATAGTGATAACAAACTTCAATTGTCAAAATCCAAGATGGCTGCCTGTCGGCCATGTTGTTTTCAGATTAGTCTCAAAATGCAATATGCATAACTAGGCACCGAGGGAAACCTACATATGAAATTTCAGAAAGATCCCTTCATAAGTATCTGAGAAATAGCGATAACAAACTTCAATTGTCAAAATCCAAGATGGCTGCCTGTCGGCCATTTTGTTTTCCGATTGGTCTCAAAATGCAATATGCATAACTAGGCACCAAGAGGAACCTTTATATGAAATTTCAGAAAGATCCCTTCATAAGTTTCTGAGAAATAGCGATAACAAACTTCAATTGTCAAAATCCAAGATGGCTGCCTGTCGGCCATTTTGTTTTCCGATTGGTCTCAAAATGCAATATGCATAACTAGGCACCAAGGGAAGCCTACATATGAAATTTGAGAAAGATCCCTTCAGTACTTTCTCAGAAATAGCGATAACAAACTTCAATTATCACAAGAGATCCCAGAGGGATCTTGGCGCCCACCATTGAATGATCTTCATAGGTTCCATGTCAGATTGATCTTTTCTCTACTTTTCCCTTCATTTTACTAATCTGTGCAAAGTTAGACATCCCTCCAGTACTTTTCAAACAAGGGAATCCTAGCTATATAAGAAATTTGAGATTTAACGATAATGGCTGTTTGTTGTTTGC
This sequence comes from Pecten maximus, assembly GCF_902652985.1. Taxonomy (NCBI): domain Eukaryota; kingdom Metazoa; phylum Mollusca; class Bivalvia; order Pectinida; family Pectinidae; genus Pecten; species Pecten maximus. Next base: position 33,888,508 of record NC_047031.1, on the reverse strand, counting down.
CAGGTTGTTTTCCGGACAGACTGGTCCAAAAATGCAATACAAGGGACCAAGGGGAACCTACACATGAAATTTGAGAAAGATCCCTTCAGTACTTTGAGAAATAGAGATAACAAACTTAAATTGTCAAAATCCAAGATGGCGGTCTGTCGGCCATATTGTTTTCCAATTGATCTCAAAATGCAATAAGCATAACGAGGCATTAAGGGGAACCTTCATATGAAATTTGAGAAAGATCCCTTCAGTACTTTCTCAGAAATAGCGATAATAAACTTCAATTGTCAAAATCCAAGATGGCTGCCTGTCGGCCATGTTGTTTTCAGATTGGTTTCAAAACGCAATATGCATAACTAGGCACCAAGGGAAACTTACATATGAAATTTCAGAAAGATCCCTTCAATACTTTCTCAGAAATAGCGATAATAAACTTCAATTGTCACAAGAGATCCCAGAGGGATCTTGGCGCCCACCATTGAATGATCTTTATAGGTTCTATGTCAGATTGATCTTTTCTCTACTTTTCCCTTCCTCTAAGTCTTACTAATCTGTGTAAGTTCAGAAACAGCCCTCTAGTACTTTTCAAACAAGGGGAACCTATATATAAAATTTAAGATTTAGCGATAATGGCTGTCTGTTGTTTTCGGATTGGTCCCAAATTGCTACACCAGGGACCAAGGGGAACCTACATATGAAATTTGAGAAAGATCCCTTCAGTACCTTCTGTAAAATAGCGATAACAAACTTTAATTGTCAAAATACAAGATGGCTGCCTGTCGGGCAGGTTGTTTTCTGACTGGTCTCAAAATGCAATATGCACAACTAGGCACAGAGGGCAACCTACAAATGAAATTTCAGAAAGATCCCTTCAGCAATGCAATATGCATAACAAGGCACCGAGGGGAACCTACATATGAAATTTGAGAAAGATCCCTTCAGCACTTTCTTAGAAATAGCGATAACAAACTTCAATTGTCAAAATCTAAGATGGCTGCCTGTCGGCCATGTTGTTTTCCGATAGGTCACAAAATGTAATATGCATAACTAGGCACCAAGGGGAACCTATATATGAAATTTGAGAAAGATCCCTTAAGTACTTTCTGAGAAATAGCGATAACAAACTTCAATTGTCAAAATTGAAGATGGCTGCCAGTTGGCCATGTTGTTTTCCGATTGGTCTCAAAATGCAATAAGCATAACTAGGCACAAAGGGGAACCTACATATGAAATTTGAGAAAGATCCCTTCAGCACTTTCTCAGAAATAGCGATAACAAACTTCAATTGTCAAAATCCAAGATGGCTGCCTGTCGGCCATGTTATTTTCCGATTGGTCTCAAAATGCAATATGCATAACTAGGCACCAAGAGGAACCTACATATGAAATTTGAGAAAGATCCCTTCAGCACTTTCTCAGAAATAGCGATAACAAACTTCAATTGTCAAAATCCAAGATGGCTGCCTGTCGGCCATGTTATTTTCCGATTGGTCTCAAAATGCAATATGCATAACTAGGCACCAAGAGGAACCTACATATGAAATTTGAGAAAGATCCCTTCAGTACTTTCTCAGAAATAGTGATAACAAACTTCAATTATCAAAATCCAAGATGGCTGCCTGTCGGCCATGTTGTTTTCTGATTGGTCTCAAAATGCAATATGCATAATTAGGCACCAAGGGGAGCCTACATATGAAATTTGAGAAAGATCCCTTCAGTACTTTCTCAGAAATAGCGATAACAAGCTTCAATTATCAAAATCCAAGATGGCTGCCTGTCGGCCATGTTGTTTTCCGATTGGTCTCAAAATGCAATATGCATAACTAGGCACCAAGGGGAGCTTACATATGAAATTTGAGAAAGATCCCTTCAGTACTTTCTCAGAAATAGCGATAACAAACTTCAATTGTCAAAATCCAAGATGGCTGCCTGTCGGCCATGTTGTTTTCCGATTGGTCTCAAAATGCAATATGCATAACTAGGCACCAAGGGGAACCCACATATGAAATTTGAGAAAGATCCCTACAGTACTTTCTGAGGATTAGCGATAACAAGAATTGTTTACGGACGGACGGACGGAGGGACGGACGGACGGAGGGACGGACGGACGGACGACGGACCACGGACGCAGGGCGATTTGAATAGCCCACCATCTGATGATGGTGGGCTAAAAATGTGAAATTCAAGATGACCACCACAGCTGCCATTTTGATTAGTGACCCAAAAAATAACAACACTTGGTCAGGACCATTGCAGGATCATTTCAGGCAAGTTTCTACTCAATCCCATCAGTTTAACTTTAGACAAAGTTAAAAATGTGTTTTCAAAATGGCAGCTGTCAGCCATCTTGGATTTGACATTGACCCCAAAAATAACAACACTTGGTCAGGACCATCTCAGGAACATTTCTGTAAAGTTTCAGTTGAATCGCATCAGTTGAACTTTAGAAGAAGTTTAAAATGTGTTTTTTAAGATGGCGGCTGGGGCGGCCATCTTGGATTTCTGACCGTCCCGAAAAATAACAACACTTGGTCAGGACCATTGCAGGATCATTTCAGGCAAGTTTCAGCTCAATCCTACCAGTGGAACTTCAGAAAAAGTTTCAAATGTGTTTTCAAAATGGCGGCTCTGTCAGCCATCTTGGATTTGACACTGACCCCAAAAATAACAACACTTGGTCAGGACCACCCCAGGATCATTTCTGTAAAGTTTCAGTTGAATCCCATCAGTTGAACTTTAGAAGAAGTTTAAAATGTGTTTTTTAAGATGGCGGCTGGGGCGGCCATCTTGGATTTCTGACCGTCCCGAAAAATAACAACACTTGGTCAGGACCATTGCAGGATCATTTCAGGCAAGTTTCAGCTCAATCCTACCAGTGGAACTTGAGAAGAAGTTTCAAATGTGTTTTCAAAATGGCGGCTGTGGTGGCCATCTTGAATTTCAGACTGACCCGAAAAATAACAACACTTGGTCAGGACCATCCCAGCATCATTTCAGGCAAGTCTCAGCTCAATCACACTGGTGAAACTTGAGAAGAAGTTTGAAATGTGAAAAGTTTACGCACGGCGCACGGCGGACGGCGGACGGCGCACGACGACGGACGAAGCATGATGACTATAGGTCATCCTGACCCTTCGGGTCAGATGACCTAAAAACTAAGATAACTGTTTTTAGTCGCCTTTTACGGTCATGCAATTGGGGCGGCAGGTATCATTTTTGCTCAATACCTGAAAGTCTGCTGGAAGGAAGGAACGTCGAATAGTTATAAATACGTTACATAATGCTGAATTATTTGAAACATTTGCAACATATAATAACCCTTATCATAGGGTTAGAATAAGTGGCAATTTGACAGTTTTGTATTTATGCAACTTAACGTGTTCAGATTAGTCAGGGTTAGGATCAAATCATTACACAACTCATCGACGTCTGCAACATATGATCAGTTCATCACTTCAACTTTTCTATGGCATCAGTTTTGATTATGAACATCAATGAATCAAAATAACGACTACATTTGAAATTTTACAAACATATTCGGCTCTCTTTACCTGAAAACGACGATCTTTCTTTGCTCTCGCAGTTTGATTCCACGCTTTGTTTAACTTCCTGTCGCTTGCGTTCCACAAAATAACAATATTAAGTTGCATTGTTACATTTCACTGTACATTTGCAAGATATCAAACCCTGAATCAGGGTTAGCTTAACTCTGTCCGTACTTTGTGTTCTTTCCGGATTCCGTACCGGAAGTAGTTATTAGGCTCGCCCCAAGAAGTTTAAACAAAATGGCAGACTACATGTGCATTTTTGGTGTGTTATTTTTCCATACTCAAAACTCAAAGGTTAGTTTTATCTTTGTACATAATTAAGAAATATTCAACTAAATAAGATCTAGATGTCAGATTGATCACTCTGAAACGTCCTGTACTCTGATATCTGAAATGCAAATGTAGCAAGCCGCCATATTGTTTACATTAACAACATTTTGAGAAATTATCACCTATTGCTCTAACGCAAAAACATGTAGGGAGCACATTTTTATGTCGACTATAGTCGACAACGGTACTGAGAGAGTTAAGTTGTATTGGTATATTGAAATGTAATATTGCAATCTAGGGTTAGGGTTAGATCAAGTTGCATTGGTATATTTTACTGTACTATTGCAACATACTCTAACCCTGTCACAGTTAGGGTTAGCGTTATGTAGCAAAATACTTGTCGTGCAAATGCAACTTTTAAAATAATGTACTATTGCAACATATCCTAACCCTGTCTCAGGGTTAGATTAAGTTGCATTGGGTATGTTAACTGGACTATTGCAACTAATTCTAACCCTGTCTCAGGGTTAGAATAGGTTGCAATCGAAACCGTACGGTCTTTTTGAAACATAAAACATCCGGGTATGCTGGGGTTAGGCTTTTGCTAACCCTTACCCTAAATCCTTTTGCAACAAAAACTATTTTGATGTCAATTCTTGTTAACATTAGCATTTAACCCCTTATTCCTGTTTATTTTTGTTAATATTAACATTTAAACCCTTATTCCTGTTTATTCTTGTTAATATTAGCATTTAAACCCTTATTCCTGTTTATTCTTGTTAATATTAGCATTTAACTCTTATTCCTGTTTATTCTTGTTAATATTAGCATTTAAACCCTTATTCCTGTTTATTCTTGTTAATATTAGCATTTAACTCTTATTCCTGTTTATTCTTGTTAATATTAAGCATTTAAACCCTTATTCCTGTTTATTCTTGTTAATATTAGCATTTAAACCCTTATTCCTGTTTATTCTTGTTAATATTAGCATTTAAACCTTATTCCTGTTTATTCTTGTTAATATTAGCATTTAACCCCTTATTCCTGTTTATTCTTGTTAATATTAGCATTCAACCCTTATTCCTGTTTATTCTTGTCAATATTAGCATTTAAACCCTTATTCCTGTTTAGTCTTGCTAATATTAGCATTTAACCCCTTATTCCTGTTTATTCTTGTTAATATTAGCATTTAAACCCTTATTCCTGTTTATTCTTGATAATATTAGCATTTAACCCCTTATTCCTGTTTATTCTTGTTAATATTAGCATTTAAACCCTTATTACTGTAAAGAAAAAACAAACAAACGGATTGAGATCAATTACAGCAAAGCTGCTTACATATCTGTATGTGAATCTAAGTGTTCTAATAAATTTTGGAAAGATGTTTTCAGAATATGGAAAAAAATTTGAATTAAATTATTTCATTTTGATATATACATCTCAATTTTTGAATCTCCCTCTCCCTCTCCTCTCTCTTTCCCTTCTTTTCTCTGCCTTTTTTCTTCTTCTTTGTTTTTATGTACAAATTAATTATGTATGTATGTGTGTTTGAAAGTTTGTGTGTGTGTATGTAAGTGTGAGTGTGTGTACGTGTGATGATGTGTGCGCATGTGCTGTTTGTATGAACATGATGTTTACACGTAATATTAGTGTGAATATGATGTTTGCTTTTCTCTCTTTGCTGTTGTATGTATATAGTATATATTTATATATCGTCATTGTTTTCATGTACAAATTAATTATGTATGAGTATGTTGAAAGTTGGTGTGTGTGTGTGTATGTTTGTAAGTGAGTGTGTGTGTGCTGGTGTGTGTGCATGTGCTGTTTGTATGAACATGATCTTTGTTTACATGTAATTTATTAGTGTCAATATGATGTTTGCCTTTCTCTCTTTGCTTGTGTATGTACTATATGTATACAGTATCGTATCTATATACCGTATACCGTACTATGTTAATATATCTCTGGATATAAGATTGGATGTGTGTAAATGTATGCAGTATGCAATATGTGTGGGAATTTTATTATATAATATTTGGTTGATGTATGTGAGAGCAAGCAAACGATATATATAGATAAGGTTTCTGTGTATGTTTGTGTGTGAGTGTGTAAAGGACTAATTGTATTTTATGTAAATTGATGAAAATCTCGAATAAAAAGATAATTACAAAAAAAAATTACAGCAAAGCACATCACTTTATAGGGACCACGGAACCAAATGATTTGCCATAGACGGTAGTGTTAACGTTTATCACTGTACTGCTTAAATGAAGTTTTCAACACTGGTCCAGTAGCAATAATTTTGAAGTACGTCATCTCGGAAACCTCTAAATCGAATTATAAAAAAATCTACCAATCTGAACTTTTTGTATATGGGGGGCCGCCATCTTGTATTGAAATCAGCACCAAAAATTCATCTAAATTAACAACAAAAAACACACATACTTAACTCCCCCTGACAAAAACAGGCTAGCAAAAAAATAACTGTTTTTCTATTATATTGTACATCTATATGTATTGCCCAACCCACATATTAAAACTTTGGAAACTTCTCTCACCTTAATATCCAATCAGTAGGCCCCCATGTATTCACCTTCCTATTAAATCTTCTGCCCTGTCCTGTGTTTACTTCTGCACATATGTCAACATCGAAATTATGAAATTCAGCAAAATCCTTTAGAAAAAGTAAGAACTAACATTAAGCACTAAGCAGGTCCGGCACACTGCCGATTGAGCTAGCTAAAAAGACCAATAATAGAATTAGCTATATCATGTTCATGTATCATGTTATTTCAGGGAATAATTTTCAAACAGAAGTTATACAAGCCGCAAATAAGCAACTTTTGTCAACAAATCAGTATATTTTAATTGTTTGAAGAATGCTGGCGTAAAACTGTTTTCAATCTGTTACAAAAACGTCACCATGCAGCATGTTGGTGGCGGCCATGATTGTTTTGATAGTATTCAAAATTAGCTCCGGAATCCGGAAATGGACAAAATTTTCAGGATTTATTTTCTCATCTTATTTCATACAATTGTTTTCTTAGAAATAACATAATTAATAAACTTGAAAAAAAAAATGAAACTTATATAATCATGATAGAGTCTTTGTTGAATATGCAAATTTTATATTTACATGTAGATTACTAGTAGATAGCTGTTGGGGTTAAAAATAACAGATGGTTTTTAAAATTATTCTCAATTAATATAACACAAAAAGACAAAATTTGAGGAAGATACATATTATATTTCTTTAGAATAAGTTATTTCTTTTGAAGTTAAATAAAAAGATTAGTAAAAAGAAAAATGAATTTATGTTTTTAACATACATAATTTTTATACATTTGATTTAATTAATTTAAAAAATTACGTATATCAGCATACATCAGCAAACAGTTCATCGTTGACCCTTTAATTTTTGCGCATTTTGTATTTTGACTCAGGATTTTGATTTGACTCTGGATTTTACAGCTGAGAGTCACTGAGATTTTGATCCTACTGGATGCCCTGTGACACAGTGTTAATATTAGTGATTACACTGTTTAAATAAGATAAATAATATCTAAACAGTAAGTACATACTGATATTATCTTGTTTGGAGTTGTAAACTTTGATATAATCAAATATCTCGCTGCGACTTCGTTAATTGGCATCATAGAAAAATCCTCTTGGCAATGACAGGACACAGTATCAGCCAAGGTCCAATTATAAAAAGGCTGGTCAGTTGACTCATATTATGTGAGTAGTGTGGCAGATGTTAATTGTACTCTTTTTTCCACTTACAGAAGAAAAATGGGTTCCAACCCCAACTCTCATGCCCTGGGAGCAACAGTTTAGGCACATTTTAGCCATGGAGGCACAGGAAAAATTACCCGGCCCTGCTTATTGCAGGATTATGATTACCACAACGGAAAGCATGTGGTTTTCTGCAGATCTGACAATGTATTGTAGTACTAAGGTAGTCAGTATTTTGATATCTTCAAAAATTCAAAATATGAATTACAGATTTTAGAAACATTATAATGCACATTTTTTCTCTCTCTATAATATTCACAAGTATTGTAATTGGAAGTAAAGAAAGAAAAGTGAATAGATGTTTAACATGTTAGGCAGTTAAAGGAGCATTCCTTCGTTAGAATAAGATTTAGGATGTCAAAATGAAACTAAATGGAAAATAGGCTCTAGATAACGTTTTAGATAAGGAAAACATTGTACTCCCTCTGATGAAGGACATAAATACATACATGTAATCCAGATACTTTTGCTGTCATTGTAAAACATATATAACCGATCATTGACAGTCACATCAACATTTTCCATTGTGTTCATTGTCCATATAATGGAGAGACCCCCCTCCCTCAAATTAATCATATGATATCATAGTGTTATATAATTACTAGTCTATCATTACTGCAAAGACTGATGGTACTTGTGTATGATTTACCATGATTCGACATTTTGCATGTGCATTCTTGTTTTGTATAAGTTGTGTATAATATAATATAATAGGGCCGACTTGAATGGTAAATTAATTCATGGACCTTCATACCTACATTTTGTCTAGCTCTAATGCTACATTTACATATGAAATCCTACTATACATATAAGGTATATATGGTAACTGTCCAATTAACATTTGTGCATTACATGTTCATTAATTTGCAGATTGACAACTAGAAACATACTTCCATTTCTGGATATAGAGTCATGGAAAACCAAAGCACAACGTAAATTAACACTGGGTTTTGACACTAACTGTTGCTGGGTTGCCCAAGTTGTTTTATTATTAGACATGGCAAATCCATTTTCAAGTCTCATTATTGTTCCTCGAACTCTTTCTGTACTGACTCTTGTCATATATAGACGACAAAAAATGTGAAGCCTCCTCCCCATTGTTGTATATACGTATACACAGAGTACATTGTAACAAAACATTAAGATTGTCAACAAGAGTGTTCAGAGAAAAGCATACTGTCAATCGACAACACACATCCTATAACATATAAGTGAAGTTTACATATCATGTCATTTGGAATTTGTGATTATTTTAATTTACCAGGGTTTATGGAAACCTGCTGGCACCCATGACAATAATGTTTGTGTCAAAGCCTGTAGTCAAAGTTAAATGTTAATTTTATTGGGTCATTGGACCCAAAGGGTCGGGATGACCTGTAGTCATCGGGCTTTGTTCGTCGTCGTCCACTGTCCTTAAACTTTTCCTTTAACAATATTTTTCTCTTATGACCGAAAGGCCCTGGGTGCTGATAATTGTCCAGTAGGTACCTGGGTTGGAGTGCTAAAAAGTTTCCTCATATGAATGACCTTTACCTACTTTCAAGGTTACTTGGGTTAAATATGTAAAAACCTTTAACAATATAATTCTCGCTAACTGAAAGGTCCAGGGTAATGAAATAGGTTCGTGGAGTTGAGTGCTACAAAGTGTCTTCAGATGAATGACCTTGGCCTATTTTCAATGTCACATTGGTCATATATATGAAAACATTTAACAATCTTCTCAATAACTGAAAGGTGCATGGTAATACTATTTTGCTAGTAGGTATGTACGTTTGTAGGATTTAGCGCTACACCGTTTCTTCATATAAAAGACCTTGACCTTTGTTAAAGGTCATATTGATCAAATGTCTTAAAATCTCGAGAAACTTCTCCGCAATAACCAAACGGCCTGGGGTACTGATATTTTGCTAATTGGTAAGGGTATCATATGTGTTCAAATGATTGGCCTTGATCTAATTTCAAGATCAAAAGGGTCTTCCATATGAATTTAGATGTAGATCTATGTCAGGTGACCGTTCAAACCTGTCGGCCTCTTGTTTTACTAATCCTTGTTTTTGTTCATCTATGCCAAATGCCACAGGTGAATTAAAATTATTGCTATATTAACACTTTTCACACTTTGACAGTGTTCCGGTTGATCTGCATCAAGTTTAATTTAGAAAGCAGCGCCAATAATTCTGTTTGATTTCATCACGTATGATGCTTTCATTAGAATAAACTTCATATTATTGAAATTTCTATATAATATATTCAGTATTTTGGTGTGATCAATGACCTGTTAAGGATATATATATTTGTAACTTCTGTTTGGTTTTCATTGAAATATTTTATCCAAATCATCATATTACCGGAAAACTAAATTAATATTATTCAAAGTGAATATAAATATGAGGTACTCCTTTAACTTAGTGTAAGCATAATGTCTAATGTTCTTGTTGTTTGTATTTACAGAAAAAATTCTACAACACGCTATATAGTTATTCGTTCAATATTGGTAGCTCCAATCCTAAACATGGTGTTTGATATTTTATGTTAGTTTTTAGTATTTACTAACTTATAATTAAACTTAACCTTTACGAATTGGGGTTTATTGTGATATTATTGTTACCAAACGTCAACCAATTTTCAAAAATGAATGCAAAATATTTCAGAATTGAATTTAAAAAATAATTAACACTGACTGCAAAAATTTGAAAGAGTGCCATTGAGATGACGTACCGTATAAGTCCTATTAACAGCGCCTCTCCTAATATGGGCACTATGCAAGAATACTCCGATTGCTTATAGAAACTTCCATTAAATACTCTAACATCATCAAAACTAATCAATCACATTGTGTTTACAAAATTTAGAAACGTAACCTTAATCAACACTCAAAATTGATTGCTCAAGAGAAAATTTATGAAACAAAATAAAGATTTGTATGGAGATAGAATCTGCTCTGGAAGAATAAGCAAGATCCCAATCTACTTCATCACTGTGTAAGTCTAGGTTAAATCTGGGTCAAGTGACAACCTCAAATGGGGATCAAGCGGTGATAAATTAAGTGAACCACTAGAAAGCTTTAAGGCATACAAGAGTCACTGTTAACTGTAAAATTGCTTGTAGTGTTCATTCAGGCTAAAGCCAGTTTCATAAATGTCGCAGAAATATTAACCAGTGACTAGTATGTTTCAGAAAAATTACGAAAACAATTATCTGAAATGAAGGCATCCGTCCTTGCCAATAACCTGCGCCCAACACCCTTAATAAGGATTATATGGTGCGTTTACTCATTGTACAACAGTCTTTTACCAACACTGAAACTGTTTGCTTATATATTCATATGATAAATGTGATATGTTGCAGAATCACTGAAGAGGAAGCAGAAACAATTACAGTTGTGAAGATTTGGAGTGGGCTGTTAAAGGTGTGTGTTCATTGTCAAAAGATTTATAGCATTGCTAGTGTTTGCTCTGGATCTGAAAAGTATTTGCAAATATTTGCCCAATCAGATTTCTATTGGCCAAATTTGTATTTATATATTTCAAAAGGTAATCATTATTCCCGCACAAGCTGGCAAAGAGGATATATTTAAGTGCCATGTTCTGTACTTCCATGGGAGACCAAACCATTGGGGATATTTTCAATTGCCTTATAACTGACGAACATAGTTTGTTTCTTTTGATTTTCAAGGTCAAAGTCACAGGTTAAATTTGGGGATTTGACTTAACACGATAAAGACCAAACTGTTAGGGCATTTGCACAGGGATGCTATGTTCTGTCTTGCTCTTGTTTCTATGGTTTTAGATATTTCTTTTTTACCATCAAATATATGTTTCAGAGGAGCATCCAGCGAGAAGCATGGGTCTCCTACAGCTAGTGTTCAGGTGACAGCTTCAGCCTGTGAAGATGAAGTGTCCTTTGACATTGAGAAGGATGGGTCTCCTACAACTAGTGTTCAGATGATAGATTCAGCATTTGAAGATGAGGCTTCTATTGAGATGGATGCGTCTCCTACAGCTAGTGTTCAGGTGACAGTTACTGAACGCAGCAATTACTGCGACAAAACTTAGAAAATTAGCAGTGACAAACGTCAGAGAACACTTCCCCAACGCCAGAGAAGACTTGGCATCGCATATGTTTCACCAACCCAGGATGGCTGACACATGTTATCTGCTCAAAAATCAACAACGACAGGCATCAACTGTGTCCGGATTAATTTCGAAGAGTTTTTCGATCGGGACAACAGGAAGACAGTCACATCAGCATCCTGAGTCAACAAGCCAAGACAACACCACTGAAAACAAGAGGCCCATGGGCCTCAACGTTCATCTGACAAACACTTACACTTACAGCAGGGACACAACCCCTCAATCCAGCGTTATTACCATAATTATTTTTTTGAAAAAATGCAAACAGAACGGATGATGACGAACCTGATATTATAGCAACAACTCAAAGCACTGCTAGTACCAACGGTGAGGACTAATTCATCAACGAACCCCTGGACCAATCTATCAACAATCAATTGGATGAATCCAACGGGCACGAAACAATCAATTCCTCTACACGACGGTCGTTTACCCGGACAGTGACATCGCCATCATATCTTGTATGGACTTGGTCAAAGGGAATGGACCGATCACTTCTAAGGTGGTCCTCAGCAGATTAGAACACACAGATCTTAAAGTTATACCCCCAAACATTTATCAGACAGAATCCGCATTGCGCGTAAAGGATACCAAAAGGGAAAAATGTGTCTCTAGAGTAGTTTCTATTTCCATTTCAATGACAGGACTTCAATTTTCAAATACATATATGTTATCAATAGAAATGATGTCTAAATGAATAATAATAACTGTAAGTACGTATAATTGATCGTGAATAATTATCAATAATTGAAGTAGGACACAAAAAGACCTTTTGTTATAATTCACAAGAAGCGATTTTATTTCTGGCATCACTGGTTGTGACATTTTCATGTAAATATATTTATTATTGAAAAAAGTCTTACTTTAGAATACCAAGTTCGAAATTTTTGTTCCATTGCTTAGATAACAATTTGTAATTGTTTGTGTTTTTAGACTTGATTTTCAATTTCATTTAATTCAATTAATCTTATATATTAACTTGTTAACGCTTATTTACAAATTGTAAATATGTATATACGTTAAATGTTTAGGTATGTCCACCTATGTATATATGTTAAATATTTAGTTATGTTCACCAGGTGTGATTGTTGGGCTCGTGAGAGCAGGTTCCACTTACCGAGCCTGGACTACTTTTTAAAGTAGTCTGATGCTCTCTCTCTCAATTGAATTCAGTTATTAAATCCTGAAAAATGTATAAAAAGGTGTTTTTAATTTGCTTTTAGTAACTGTTTGGAAAAGTATTTTCAAAATGTTAAAAATCGATATTAAAAAGTATTTCCTTAAACACAGTGACAGGGTTAGTTATGTTGCATTAATATGCATTATGCAACACAATAAACCCTGGGAGTAAAATATGTAGCACAAGTTCACTGTGGTTGCAACATAACCCTACCCTGGGGTTAGTTATGTTGCAAGTAAAAGCATGATACTACACAACAAGCCCTGGGATTACGTATGTTGTAAAAGCCTGTGCTCAGATTGCTACATAACCAAACCCCAGGGTTTGTTGTGTTGCAACCGGTAAACAATAATACGATGCTACATAACATTTTGGTCTGGTTTGGTTTATTTTGTTTAACGTCCTATTAACAGCTAAGGACATTTAAGGACGGCCTCCCGTGCGTGCGACATGAATGTGTGTGGTGATGCGTATGCGTGTTTTAAGAGGCTGCGGTATGTTCGTGTTAAGTCTCCTTATAGGCTGGCACTTTTGCCGATTTATAGTGCTACCTAACTGGAGCATACTGCCGAAGACACCCAGCAGCACACCCCATCCGGTCACATTATACTGGCAACGGGCCAACCAGTCGTCCCACTGCTTATATGCTGAGCGCTAAGCAGGAGTAGCAACTACCATTTTTAAAGACTCTGGTATGTCTCGGCCATAGCAAACCCCGGGGTAAGTTATGTTGCGAAAACAAGTATTATGCAACACAACAGACCCTGGGTTTGTGTTATGTTGCAGAAGGCCACTGTAATGGGCTAATGCATCATAACTAACCCCAGGGTTTGCTGTGTTGCATTTATGAGAATATTACTACGTAACACGCCCTGGGTTTACGTATGTTGGGGATTGGTTATGTAGCAAAAAGAAGCATCATGAAACGTAACAAACCCTAACCCCAGCATTAACATTTTGCAACATAATGTCGTTTATGTCCTTCCAAAACCATAACATATGCAACATAATTTTTCCATTATGTTACATAACCAAACCCTAACCTTGGCCTACTACATAACTTTATATGTATCACAACACCAAAAGACATTATAATAGACATGATAAGATATCACACAAAAATGCTCAAAACCCATCAAAAATCAGATAAAAATCACACATTTCCCATAAATGGACACTTTGACGGAGTTGTATGTGAAATCAAGGCGTTCATATAATTTTCAGTGACAAATGTGCATGTTTTGTGTTATGGATATGAATGTTCTCTCAAATTGCCCTTTTTAAGCGCCTCCATGTTTTGAAAGTGTTATTTTCAACTATTTCTACATGTTTGATAATGTAAAAAACATTAAACTTTACAAACGTATTAATTTAAAATTAACCCTGTCGATTTTTAAAGAAAAATTTTATTAGAAAAATCGACAAAAACGATTCTCGGCCATTGTATATTTTTTTTTTTGAATTTTTTTTTTTTAGAATTTTTGAAATATTTGAAATAAAGTATTTGCTGAAACTTCCAATATATTTTGAATTAATCATTACCATCTTTAATAAAACAACGAATTAACTAGTTATGTGGTTATCATCCTACTAGGGACCTTTGCTACATAAACATTAAAATGTAACCCTTTCATAAATGTTGAGAGCTACATATTTGTGTTCACTCAACAGCTTAATGTCATTAAATTCGAATTATTTTAATTGCGACATCCCATTGCTACTTAACCTATTTTTAATATCCACATATCTGAATAAAATCAAAGTACTGGAAGTACTGTAAACGAACATTATTGTTTAATGCAAAATCAGTAATCTTCTAAGTTTAAAGTCGATAAATTTACTGATATTGGTTTAGGAATTAATTGCAAATTATTTGAAATGTTTGCAACTGTTCTGATATGATTGAACACATGCATATTTCTGTAAGGTCCTGATTGAAATTGGAAGTTTATTGATCTATCTTGGATGCATGAAAATAAAATATGTCTTCTTTCTTTCGGGAAGCCATCATCAGTTATAATACAGCCAGGACTCTGTGACCTTATTGATGCCAACTTCTAATATGCACTAAATTTAGGCTAGTTCCATCGTTAGTTTAGCATATTTCAACTTAATATGATGAAACACACATAAAGAACTACTGAAAACCAAAACCTGAGCTGCTAATCAAGGCCCGGATTAGGAATGTATCCTATTGAAACTGTACTCAAGCATGTTTGGTACTTCAAAACAAAAAACTTGACTCCTTTTGTTCAGGAATCATTTGATGTTAATAATCTGTATATGAGAAGATATACTTCTGGTATAATCACAGCATTGTACACAATGTGATAAAGAATAACAACCATATAAAGACTATCTTCATCAAATAATTCAGCAAACAGGAAAAGAAAACTTCAAGCTTCATTTTCAACTTCAAACTGATAAAGGTTACAGTCCATTCGATGGGATGACACATTCCCTATTTATTGTCCCTTTCCAATGTTGACCATCCAATCATAGTGAACCACACAGTTCAGCAATGTAATTGCACAAATCACATCCTTTATGTGGAGAGAACAGTTTTCGGGGTGTTATAAGATTCCATAACTGTATGCAAATTTGTGAATCATTCCATATCTATATCTATATATATATACTGTTCGTGTAGATATTTACACATATCAAAATTGGAATGACACAGGTGATTTGCAAGTTTAAGTTCACCATCAGTCATGGGAGGTTTACGTAAAATGTTATATTTACCGGGGTAATTAGTAATTTTGATTATATATTTATCAAGCTCTATTCTGTACTTTCTACCGGTGCTTATATTAGAGAATGGACACAATTATATGTTCTCCAATGTCAAAATTAATCATATGTAAAATATTAGGGGTTTATTTGACCGAGACGTATTTAAAATGTTTGTAATCATTCGCCATTCGAGGCCTGATTGCCGTCATATTTGAATTACCAAAATGGACCTGAAATCAATATTTTAAAAAAGAGAATGATCTGTGACTTGAATATTTCATAAAAATAATTTAATACATCGTTTATTCACTTCATTCAGATCTTCAGACACCACATAATTTGTGAAGTCATATATAGAAATATATGAACCATTTTGTTATTGATTAATAGTTCACACAAGTAAGCACTAGATGTAAGCAGTAAGTATATATATGTACCGCTATCTACTGGCATGACTTTGAGTACAGTAGACTACACTCGCTTTGTGGATATTGACAGGATAACAAATATTTACATACTAATTCAATTTTAGAATAGTAACTGAAATCTTGTAACAGCATGGCACAAATAGTCATCTGAACATTTGTTGTATATTGAAAAAATATTTAAGGTAAATATTAACTCATTTGCTTGACTTAAATTTTCAGTTTATCAATTCATCGATTACTCTGTGTTTGAAGTATGGTGTAGTGAGAATTTCAAGTCTTGATTATGACTTGATGGAAATTCTAAATTAACAAATTATTAAAATGAATTTGTTTGAAAAATAACACAAGTTCCACAGCAATATTATATGGAGTATCAATCACAATATATCAGAAGTTATCAAACTACAGATAACAATTAACGACTGAATATCAAATTAAGTGAATATCACAAGTATTTTTGCATTTGTTTTTAGATAATCCGGATTTCCGTCTTTAAAAAAAACATACCTAGTAGACGTAGTGCATAGTAAACGTAGCCATGTAACAGCTGATTTTAATCAGATATAACTTAACACCGTCACAGAAGTTCGTCGCAATCGAAAATTTGGTCGTGAATTCGGTATTTTGCAAATTATTTCAAAATACTTTCAGGTAAAAGAAAACAAAAATTCTCGTAAAAATATCGATTTTGGGTCGACTATCGGCCATTTCGGTAATTCAACTCCAACGACAATCGGGCCGCGATTCGCAAATGAATAATTAATTTAAAATTCGGTCAAATAAACCTCTAATATTTTATATATGATACAATCAGGCATTGCAGAACATATATTTTGGTCAATCCTCTGAAAATAATGCCAATTTATATTATAATTAAGCCCGATTTTTCTTCGTTTCGGTATTTCCAAGTCTGCTTCACGTGTGGTCCGTTTCAGTAAATATTCTCGTCTTTGCCGAAATAAAAACAAGCTATATAATTGTTCATTTTAAACATGACAACAACTGCCAACCACACGTATCCAAAAATGTTATTGTTGATATCATCTGAATATTGCCGTAGTTATCTGTCACTTCGATTGTAAACCCCATGCCAAAGTGAAGGAAGAATCGACCAATCAAATTGGTTTATTTTTGATTTCCGTAAATCTTGCAGTTACCTCCCTTACAACAGTAAATACGTTCCAAGTATCGCCTACAACAAGCAATCCCGTGCACATAGCAAGATATTATCATTTGCATTTGATTTATTGGGTCATTTTCGTCAAAGGAAAATGGTATATGGAAATCGATGACAACGTTAACGCTATGACCAGTCACCCTGACCACAAATGCCACCTAATTGTAAGCCTATACATAACGTTATGTACAGTTCTTTCTCGCAAACACATACAGTAACTACAGTATATTATGATACAATGTATCGTCTCGTATGCCGTCATTGATATATTTCTTTCTCTAAATTATAGAAATACACACCTAGTTGATCATGATGTAACATTCTAGAATATATATATTGCACATTTAAGTAAATCGCGGACAAATTTGCAGACCTATGCTATAATGTCAGCCGTTTTGGAAAGAACACAGAAGAACAAAACTTTCTAAACATCCGGAGACGAATGCGCCTGCGCAATAGTTGTTTACATAAATATATTGACCGGAGTTATTCGCAAAGTTCAGGTTCATTTAGTCTTCTCATTTCGCTAGCGTTATGCATTTCTCAAATCGTATGCATCTTGAAAACACCTACTGAATACATTTCAACCTTTTCGGTAAAAATACTATATAAAACGAAGATGTTTTTGCAAGTAAATTATTTGAAGCGTAAGGCAATGGGGGCAGCCATATTTCATTGAAACAGACAGTAGATGGCGTATTGGTGAATGTGGCTACCATATATGGTTATATTTCTCAGTCCAGTTCTTGATCACAATAACCGAACATTAATGTTCGTTTAAAAATGACTCAGACCACTCGGACCTTGAGTATTATATATCTTTTAATGTATATTTATTGATTATCAAAAAAAATAAGGCCGACTTATGTACGAAATTCTGAAAAGTGGCCTCATTTTGGCCTTTTGCTACCCTAAGACAGGATATTATGGCCATTGACTACATAACTCAAACAAGTTTAGCTGCATAACGGCCAATGTACCTAACCCTAACCCCAACCCCATGAGTCTTGGCCGCCGTGTGGGTGAAACGCTTTTCCAGTTTGGAAACTTGTCTAAAAAACGCGCGCCCAATCTCAGGATGCATTTTGTTCAGGTGGCTGTCCATCCTGGTCACTATAGAGTCGCAGTTGCGGACATGACATTCCTTATAATTACCCGATTTCGCATGCCCCTTACCAGCTTTCGACATTATGGATTCATTCTTTGCATTTTCCGGTAGCAAATCATGCACCTCACGCATGTGGCGCATTACGTGAACCACTTACCTTTTACATATAGGGCATGCCCTCTTAGTCCGGCGCTTCATGGCATATTGTTGTCGCCTCGCCACCACCTTGTAGTGTCTTTTTGGGACCGCTTCATAAGTGATATTTGGTTTTAATTGGACTGGCAGATTAGGTAGGTCTGGGAGATCTTTCTCAGCGTTTATTTCTCCTCCCCGTCGCCATCGCTGCCTTCCTTATTCATGGTTTCCGAATCGGAATCAGATTGCTTGACTTCTTTCCTAGGATCTTAATCCTCGTCCCGGTCATCGTCATTATCACTGATATCTGATTCGGCGTCCATCAACACCCTACGCCTCTCCTTATGCTATTTGAGAAATCCATTGATTTCTCCTTGATCGCATGGTCTAAGCGAGCCCTTTGTGCAGGCCCATGCTGCTCCGCCCAAACTTTCTTACAGTGCGGGCTTATGTGCACGCTGACATTATCGAAACGGCGTGGATTTACCTCTGAAGAGGAAGGCGGGACTATGTCCCCTGGGCGTATGTCGGGGATACAGGACCACTTAATCTTGTTCTCATTGGCTTTGGTCTTTTCTTTATAGGGAAGGGCTTCACTGCCTTCGACGCCTTTCCCTTCCCTCACTGAAGCATACTGCCGAAGACACCCAGCAGCACACCCCACCCGGTCACATTATACTGACAACGGGCGAACCAGTCGTCCCACTCATTGTATGCTGAGCGCTAAGCAGGAGTAGCAACTACCATTTTTAAAGACTCTGGTATGTCTCGGCTAGGGGACAGAACCCAAAACCTTCCTCACAGCAGCAAACGCTCAACTAAAGGCCAAAAGTGAGGCTTGGTCAAGGAAGACATAAGGGTGAAGAGAAAAGATATGATTCCAAGTTTAGTCGCCTCTTACGATCATGCAATGGGGGCAGCGGGTACAATTATTACGCCCTACCTGCAGGTGGTTAAGGCAAAAGCACCGAAATCGTATAGAGAGTGCCCCCATGGCTGCCTGCGCATCTATTGTGACACGAGTGGACATGCACATCGACCGCAAACACTCCAATGTCACATCGATGTGCACGGACATAAGTCCAACTCCAGACCTGGATTCCTTGTTGGATTCCAGCAAAGTCTGGTCTGGTCTGGCTTACTGGCTGGAAACCAACAGGGAAATCCAGCAGCCAGGGACCTCGATCCCATCTGGGGTCGTTGAAAGAATTTCTGTCATTGTTGTGCGCAACGAAACCAGGGGGTTGCGACGTTGACAAGTGTCGCGAGGGAATGGCGCGGATGGGTAGATAGGCCAATTCTCTAGGCCAGATCACGCGACGTAGAGCGATCGAGAAGGCCGTTCAGGACACCGCCGAGCAGATCAGTCCAGCAGATCTCATCCGAGCCCTCCAGGCCCAGCAGGCTGCCGATTCGAAGGAATACCCCAGAATGGCTGCCTGTGGCGAGTTTCAAATCCTTAACAGAAACAAATATGCAATGTGGCGAAATGACATTCTGCTACACATTTTAGCTGTAAGCGCACAGCGCTCCGGGGCGATCGCGGCCATGACGCTCCGAGCAATTTCATATTCCCAAGAACAGGAAGGAGGAAAACGGGTGGTTGTCGTAGCCGATCATAAGACCGGCTACAGAACCCTATGGACGTGCATGATGTAATACAAGAAACTCGGAAAGGTATTATATGGAGAGCGTTGATCATGAACTCGCCCAGGACAGGACACCTCAAAGTTCTTTCTGACCTTCGCCATGCAAGCAATGAACAACAGCGAGGTCAATAATGCAATCAACTCGTTCTGGACTACTGCTTGTCCGGATTGCCCATCCGTTTCGGCGACGCACAATGATGAAGATGATTACTAATGAATTATTTATAATGTAAACAGGAGTTTTCTCACGTTTTACGCGTTTTGTTGAAAATCAATATGGAACACATTCACTTATGATAGTGAATGAAATGATTAAGATTTTTGAATACAAACATATGAAAATAAACAAATATGTACATAATTTGTAATACAGAAACATTCATTTTGGTCCTGTTTGCAGAAAGTAAAATAGAATAATAAAATTATTGAACGATTAGCTATACAATAATGATTGACATAAAGATTAAGATGATTAAAAATTATTTAATTATATACAATGTGAGCCGGTTTCTTGTATTTTTAAATGTCTTCACTGTGAAGATATTTTGTTCGAAATTTTCCTTTTTTATACGCCGATCGTGCCGTCCTGACACGATCAGCCAGCTGCTTAGGTATACATCTGTTGGGGGGATGATTGTCCTCAATTTTCTGCAAAAATCATTTTGCGTGATTACATGATCTCCTTTAATTGTTGTGAAACATCGGGAGATCAACAACTTGCGATCTGTTGATTCATTTTCCGACGATGCTGGGGAAGGAATTTCAACCGGTACTGATGAGTGAACTTCCTCTGGTAAGGAAGAGCTATTGTCTTGTGACTTAGAACTCTTCTCGTCCAATGTTGCAGATATCGTTGATGAGACATTTTCTGCTTGTGACTGTCTTTTGTGAATGTGGTAGTTTCCATCCGCTGTGTTTGCACGATGGGTCATGTGACTCGCGAGTATATCTCTTGACTCTTGGAATTTTTGGCGCACTTTAGTCACAGCGAGTTTTCTAATTTTTGTCGCTGTTTGTTTGCTTGTTTCTGTGTCGAGAGCTTCTGACCACAATTTGTCTATACATCTAGACACTGTTTGATTCCAGGGGATTTAGGGGCTATCTGTGTCCCTTTGCCAACACATAAACAGTGATGCGTCTTCGGTGACACCTTCAACTGTCATGCCCGGCAAGGCCTTCCTAATTAAGAGGTAAAGTCTTAGAAATCTGTATAGTTCCAGCGGGAGGAAAAGTACTGCTGGGGCCCGGTATCCGGTCTTGTGATGGAACACAAACACGTGTATAGTGTATCCTTCTCCACCTTGCCTTGCTTTGCGAAGATTTCAGAGTTATCCCCGCAATTACCCCGCTCCTTTGAGTGTTGTTCAAAATTTTTTATATAATCAAATAATTTCTCAGCAGACTATGTTGTTCCCTTTCGAGTTCAATACTAGATTCTTCACCAAATTGGTGTTTCTAGGTCAAGGAATGTATATTTGATGGTTTGCAAGCTCTCTAAATCGGTCAACGAAGGCTCTTCATGTGGAGGCAAATCCTGGTAAGAAAAAATGTTCATACCTAGCCTGCACTGCTCCCAGACAGGGTATGCAATTCCTCCTACTCAGGTTACAGCAGATAGTGAAGCATATCGAGTGGTATCAGTAATTCTAACAAACCTGTCTTTTTCAGTCAGTCGTTTTGTGTACCATTTGACCATTTGGTTTTACAATGTCGGCGTCATTTTAGCACTGAAAATCACTGACTTCAATTAGAAAATATGTTCATGATCAATATCGAACAGAACAAAAATCACACGCCTGTAGGCCTAAAGGATGATTTAGCGTGTTTGAAGCGATAGCGTTCATACCAGTTTCGGTTGAACAATATGTATGGCAGCACACCCCACCCGGTCACATTATACTGACAACGGGCGAACCAGTCGTCCCACTCCTTATTTGCTGAGCGCTAAGCAGGAGCAGCAACTACCATTTTTAAAGACTCTGGTATGTCCCGGCCAGGGGTACAGAACCCAAAGCCGTCCTCACAGGGGCGAACGCTCAACTAAAGGCCAAAAGTGAGGCATTGTCAAGGGAGACATTAGGAAGAAGAAAGTTGTTTAGAAAGAAGAGAAAAGATAAGATCCCAAGTTTAGTCGCCTCTTACGATCATGCAATGGGGGCAGCAGGTACAATTCTTACGCCCTACCTGCAGGGCAGATTTTATAAAGTCGAACCGTGTCTCAGGGTTACATTGTGTTGCACACGGCATAATTTGCTTTGATGTAAGCGACTTAAAGTTTTGGTTAGTTCAGATGGTAGAGAATGCAGTCAGCACTTTTTTTTTGCGCTGAAGTTTAATTCAATATTTCAACATATCCACAATTTGCGGTTCATTAGATAAAATATCCCTTTTCTTTGGAGACAGCCGTGTCAGACAACCAAAAATGTTTCGTCATCGCTAAACATATTAGCTACATTCTATATGTTGAACGGATTCTGGAAGGATTCGGGTTGATTGGCTATCAAGTGACGTCATTCTGACTGATGTTTTTGTACAGTCAGGAAAGGTGTTATTTACTCAGATACTCGTTAAATCACCATGGCTGAGGCGGTAGCATTTTTAGCTCACCTGCTTCGAAGGACCAAGGTGAGCTTATGCCATACCGTTACGTCCGTCCATCAACAATTGACTTCTTTATAACCACTGATCAGAATTTGACAAAATTTTGTCAAAAGCATCCCTATGGGGTGTGGACTCAAAATTGTACAAATGGTTGGGCTGGCCCCCCAGGGGTCCGAGGGGCGGAGCCAAAAGTGGTCTATTGGGCTATATTGATATAAACGACTTATCTGAAACCGAGCAATGGATATTGCTCATATTTGCCTGGTACCATCACTATGGGGTGAGGATTCAAAATTGTACAAATGATGGGTCTGATCCCCTGGGGGCCTGAGGGGCGGGGCCAAATGTGGTCAATTGGGCTTTATTGATAAGCGATTTCTTCTCTTAAACTGAAACTAAAATTATCGACTGCACGAGTGCGGAGACGATCAGCGACCTCCTTAACCAGGAAACTGTTGAAAGCGTGGCTGGAGCCTTTCAGGATTATAAGACTCCCGGGAACTACGATAAGCTATCTTTGCTCATTGAGGGATTTCCTGTCATATCTAGTGATGAAAGACATCATGACAACAAAAGCAAGACAAATAAAGCTAGCGACGGACAGGTGGCTCAAATCTATGGGAAACAAGCGCTGCAAGACAAATAATGGATCTCGAGGATGCCATTTCTGAATTCTACCACCGTTCAAAGATCTGGTATGTATCGGCCAGGGGACAGAACCTAAAGCCTTCCTCACAGCGGCGAACGCTCAAGTAATGGGCAGAAGTGAGGCATTGTCAAGGGAGACATTAGGACAAATAAAGTTGTTCAGAAAGAGAAAGATAAGATCCCAAATTTAGTCGCCTCTTACGATTATGCAATAGTTTGGTTTGGTTTGGTTTGTTTAACGTCCTATTAACAGCTAAGGTCATTTAAGGACGGCCTCCCGTGCGTGCGGCATTTATGTGTGTAGCGAGTGCGTATGTGTGTTTAGGGAGGCTGCGGTATGTTCGTGTTAAGTCTCCTTGTGATAGGCCGGATCTTTTGCAACAGGGGCTGCAGGTACAATTCCTACGACCTACCTGCAGGGCAGTCACTTTTTCATTTATTTATGACGATCAGGAATTATTGACTGTAATGGCCTATTTTTTGTATTTCTGGATTTGGTCGACTCCTTTATAATAGTTCCGGTTACAATATTCGCCCCAGATTTGGTTTTATTATTACTTTTCTGTTGTTTATTATGGGATGCATGTCATAATACATTCCTGTAGACATCATTCCTGTGCAGTAAAAGAGAAAACGATACTAACTACTAACAGATAATACCTTCGGTTAATCGTAGTGAATGTCGCTTTGCATTGTCAAACATGTAATCTTTAATATTGTAACGGACACGTATTTTACCTATGGCTGAGTGTTCACTTGGTCTGTGTTGACGTGTGCATCCATCCATGAATGTCCTACAGTTCACAATCTAATCAAAATCTGCATGGTCATTATCACAACGTTACATGCTAACAACGTCCCATACCAAGGGGTCACGTGAGGGTGACCTTTCGGATAACACAATCAAATGACTACTTCCAGAATCTTCGAAGTGAATTTTGCATGTCCGAATTAGCTTGACTAGGGTGCATAGCTTGTATAATCTGTCAATTTGTTTTAAGTCATTTCGTCCCATAAAACATATAGATATGTACTGTGCCGAAATGGTTTGCTTGAGATGCATGCTTCGGATTGGTTTGGTTTATGTTGTTAACGTCCTATTAGCAGCTAAGGTCATCTAAGGACGGCCTCCCGTGCGTGCGACAAAACCCAAAGCCTTCCTCAGAGGGGCGAACGCTTAACTAAAGGCCAATAGTGAGGCAGTATGAAGGAAGACGTTAGGAAGAAAGAAAAGATAAGATTTCAAATTTAGTCGCCTCTTACGATCATCCAATGTGATTTTGATTAGGAGACTTAACATGAACATACCGCAGCCTCCCAATGGTTATGGGGTGGGGATTCAAATTTCTAAAAAAGTTGGGGTTGACTAGGGCCAAAAGGGGTCAATTTGACTAA
The DNA here is from genome assembly GCF_902652985.1 of Pecten maximus. Classification (NCBI taxonomy): domain Eukaryota; kingdom Metazoa; phylum Mollusca; class Bivalvia; order Pectinida; family Pectinidae; genus Pecten; species Pecten maximus. The sequence goes on along the minus strand of NC_047031.1, from coordinate 33,863,715 downwards.
ATTGATTTAAACAACTTATTCTCTGAAACTTAGCAATGGTTTCACTGGTAGCATCCTATTGGGGTAGGGATTCAAAATTGCATAAAGGAAGGAGCTGACCCCCAAATTTGGTCAGAACCATCCCTATGGGTGGGGGACTCAAAATTGTACAAATGAGGGGGCTGACCCCTGGGGGCCTCTGGTGCGGGGCCAAAAGGGGTCAATTTGGCGCTATTGATATGTAGCGGGGGATGTTATCGTATATGTACTGATAGGTTAAGCTGACAGGGTTTTAAGGGAGGAGGAGTTCCGGTCCAAGTTTAATAAAAAAAAAAGGAGATGGATGGCCTATTGCTACCAACGTGACCATGGACGAGTAAGCGGGGAGGAATCGGTAATCGACACCGATGACTGTGGCTACCACAACCTGATGAAGGAAGACCTAGGATGTGTAATTGAACTGTGCTAAAAATGCAATATTACCCGAGACATTCCGGAAGTACTATTCGTTCGGGTGTTATCACTTTCATATCTATTTCAGAATTACAGACTTTATAATTGAAAATGTGTATGCCATAGTGATATATTTTTTGTTTGTTTTTAACTCTCAATTATATTTTATATGTATTTAACTTCATAAAAACGGGGGCTAACTTTTTCAAAGAAGGGAGGTGTGTAGCGGGGGATGTTATCGTATATGTACTGATAGGTTAAGCTGACAGGGTTAAGCTTAACGCTAACTATATGCTGTGTCTGTACTATGTGTACCTGTGTCACCTTGACCTTTGCTAGTCCTCTGTTCACGTGTGCTGTCTCTGGTCGATGTTTTTGTCGTGCATTGTTCGTAGTCGCTTGCTTTTTCGTCAGTGTCTGTCGTGCCTGTGTATCCTCTGTCGTGATTGGTCCTTATAGTTTTGTATTGTTAAAAAGTGGGATAAATTCAGGGTGGTGTATCGTATACTGGGCAGTCCGAAGGATTAGGTTCCTGTGTGCTGTCACGTCTTCTTCGCCAGTACTAATGTAGCGTTAGGGTATGTAGGGTCTTGGGTGGGTAGTATTGGTTGGGATGTTGGGTTTAGTTAGGTCGTACAGGTATGGGGGGTGGTTTTAGGTTAGGATGTTTATTATATAGCTAGGCCTATGCTGTTGTGTGTTTCTATGTAATTTCATGTTGTGTTAAGTGTAGTTCAAGACGTTTGTTCTCTCTCTATACGACATATACAAGTTACCCATCGAACCTGGGTTGTTGGTCCACAATAGCGAGTCGGGTGCAGTTTGACGTACGCAAACTGGGCCCGACACGCTCCTGTTACAGATATAAACGACTTCTTCTCTGAAACCAAGGAATGGCTATCGCTCATATTTGCCTGGAAGCATCACTATGGGGTGGGGATTTAAAATTGTACAAATGATGGGGCTGGCCCCACAGGGCCCTGAAGGGCGGGGCCAAATGTGGTCAATCGGGCTATATTCATATAATTGACTTCTCCTAAACCAAGCAATGGATATCTTTCATATTTTACTGGTAGCATCACCTTGGGGTAGGAATTTGAAATTGTACAAATGGTGGGGCTGACCCCCAAGGGGCCTGAGGGCGGGGCCAAAATTGGTAAATTTGTTTAAACAACTTCTCTGAAACCAAGCAATGGATATTACTCATTTGTATGGTAGCATGGTTATGGGGTGGGGATTCAAATTTCTAAAAAAAGTTGGGGTTGACCAGGGCCAAAAGGGGTCACTTGGTCTAAACAAGTTCTTCTCTGAAACTTAGCAATGGATATCACTCACATTTGTGTGGTAGCATCCATATAGGTTCGCGTCAAAAGTCAATTTAATGGATTAATGCACTTTTTGGCATTTGTAGTATTGAAATAAAACCAATGTACATGTACCCATATAAAATACTTATGCTATATATTGACATAGCAATACCAGCAATAAATACTTATGCCCTGCAGGTAGGGCGTAAGAATTGTACCTGCTGCCCCCATTGCATGATCGTAAGAGGCGACTAAACTTGGGATCTTATCTTTTCTCTTCTTTCTGAACAACTTTCACCTTGACAATGCCTCACTTTTGGCCTTTAGTTGAGCGTTCGCCGCTGTGAGGAAGGTTTTGGGTTCTGTCCCCTAGCCGAGACATACCAGAGTCTTTAAAAATGGTAGTTGCTACTCCTGCTTAGCGCTCAGCATATTTGGAGTGGGACGACTGGTTGGCCCGTTGTCAGTATAATGTGACCGGATGGGGTGTGCTGCTGGGTGTCTTTGGCAGTATGCTTCAGTGAGATAGCACTTTCCTGCCTATCACAAGGAGACTTAACACGAACATACCACAGCCTCCCAAAACACACATACGCACTAATCACACGCATACATTTCGCACGCACGGGAGGCCGTCCTTAAATGACCTTAGCTGTTAATAGGACGTTAAACAAAATAAACCAAACCAAACCGAACACGCACGGGACATGGATATTTGTTGGGTTACAGAGGGTTCGGTTTTGAGAAGTTGATCGAAATGACCCGGTCGAATTCCGGATATAATTGACCCGACGATGTTTTATTACTTGATGGTAAAACCGGCACGAAGCTTACTGTACGTTGACAATTTTTTTTTTTTTTTTTGAAGAATATGAATTATCATGGAAGTAAACCAATGCATATATTGCAGATTATTAATAAATGAAAATTACTATAACCGTTGTTATATACAGTATTTGTACATGTAACTGCAATTCACGATCGACCTACATTCTGTTACGTACGACTGAAGCTTCGCCACATACCACAGCCTCCCATAACACACACGCATGCATACCGCACGCACGGGAGGCCGTCCTTGAATGACCTTAGATGTTAATAGGACGTTAAACAAAATAAACCAAACCAAAGCATAACTAAGCACCAAGGGCAAACTAAATATGAAATTTGATAAAGATCCTCCCTTCAGTACTTTCTGAGAAATAGTGATAACAAACTTAAATTGTCAAAATCAAAGATGGCTGCCTGTCGGCCATGTTGTTTTCCGATTTGTGTCAAAATGCAATTAGCATAACTAGGCCCCAAGGGGAACCTACATATGAAATTTGAGAAAGATCCCTTCAGTACTTTCTGAGGATTAGCGATAACAAGAATTGTTTACGACTCTGACATATAATTGTTGAGTTTTATGCCCGCACCGGTTACACTTGTAACACCTTAGTGGAGGTGGTACGTATAGTTTTACTTTTATAAGTTCTGTAGCAAATGGCCACTCGCTCTGGTATATCTTTAGTATTGAAGGTCAGTTGGACAGTGGTGCTGTTTTTATCACTGTCGTACTGACGGCACTTCATACGAGTGGCCCGTGTGACCCCCCTCTTCACCGAGACTCTCTACCAGATCTTTCTCGGAAAGTTCAGTACTTACACCATATATGACTCCCTCTGATCTATAAGAGGTTACCGGAGTTTTTACTTGGATTTTTAAGTCACCAAGCTGCTTTAATGCGAGTAACTTTTTTTCTTTTGAGTGGTGTCCATGCACTTTACTAGGTCTCCATTACCAAGTGCCCTGATGGCTCTGGTGGGATACTCTAAAGCTCCTGCAGTAAGTTTTTGTATTAAAATTGGGTTTTTATTGGCAAGTTTCACTTGTTGACATTTTATTATAACAGTGTCTTCTGTTTTCTCACTCACCTGGCTGTATATTCGAGACTCTTGCCTCATTCTTTTCAGCTCTTGTTTTGGAGTTCTACTCTCTCTCATAGTCGAAGAGGCGTCGGTATATATGTACGGGATAGACTCATATACCATGAACTAGATATAACAAGTCCAAATAGTGGAGGTTGTCGAAGTATTAATAAAACTACAAGAAAAATCTATAAGTATAATTAATATATATAACACAGCTGTCACCAATAGGTATGAGGACTATACCATTAAAGCAATTGATAAGTATCCCGTATATAATGTGTGGCGATTTTAATAGCAATCACATCCTTTTGGGAGGTAATAGAAAATACTATTAAATGATGGTTGAGGTACAAGAGTGAATTCAACCTTATTAAAAATGTCAGTGTTGGTCCAACATTGACCACACCGGACCTGGCCGGAAAATGTAATTGGAGTGTACATGATAACAATTTCAACAGTGATGACTTCCCTATTATAACATATTACACCTATTATACATACAGTTAACAATAAAGTAAGCTGGAATTTCAAAAAAGCCGATTGGGATGGTTACACTGAATATGGTAAAGGGAAATAACTTCCAGCACTCCTAGACGGAAATATAGAATTAAGCCATGATAAATTGATAAGTGCCATTGTAAAAAATAACTAATAAGTATATACCTACAGAGCGGAATAAAAAATAAAAGTTTCCCAAATACCTTGGAGGAATGGTGACTGTGAACGGGCAGTACGTGCCAAGCACAAGGCTTACAATAACGCCAGAAGGAGTTTTAATTCAAATGATTTACAGGATTACAGAGATAAACGAGAGGCCAGCAAACAGGTATTACAATCAGCTAAAGAACAACGCTGGCAAGATTACTGGGAAACACAGAAGATACCAGAAAAATGGAAACACTCCATGGTAATAGCAATTTTTAACGGGCATCTAGACAGCAAATCCAGTCAAAACATTGATATTTTACAGGCCTATAAATCCCTGTTAGAGTGCAATGTCATAGAATAACTGGATGAACGTTTAGTATGTATCATGGAAAACCGTGAGCCTTGCTGTTGACATGTAATTTGTTAAGTTGTTTGTAAATTTCAACAAACGTAAGAAAATGCATGTTTCAGGAGGATATAATTAACTCATTTGTAGCCCATATATTACACAAACTTGCCATGTCGATTTGCTCAGAAGTGTCTAAAGCACAAAATAGGAGCATTGGTTTGACCAGCTTTGACGTTATTATATGTATAAACGCTGTTTTTATTTGGACCTTGAATTGCAAATGGTGGTCGTGAATGATATCACACAAATACGACATATAAGGAGGTATTTAAAACATCGAACATGCTCTTACTAGATAATATACAGTATTCTTGAAGTAGCAAGAAGACTGATTTTACCAACAAATGTTCAACCGTTGAGATTTGGGTAAAATATGCCTATTTCTGAAAAAGGCTGCAAACTCACCAGTTTAACAAATTTAATTTTAAATGTTCTTCTTACTATGATGAGATGCCTTCAAAGTATGATATAGGAGTATTGTAATTAACTGAAATGCCTCCCTTTAAGCCATATTTGTGAAATATTATTCACAGCCGCCATTTGCATTTCTAGGTCAAAACACAATAAGTGTTTATACGTTCATACAGTAAAATCCCCTCAAACAAATGCTCCTACCCTGTGTTATAGACACTTGTGAACATAACGGCTTGCCTACTTTTCAGGTTTGGTCATTTGCGTGACTTAGAATTATTCCATGCTACATCTTACCACAAAGGTACTCGATAGAAGAAACTGGTAGCATCTATAGCATATTATTGATGATGGTAAGAAGCGACATGCCCAAACAAACATTTTGGTATATCACATTGCATTTTTTGTGCAAATCTTAAGGTATTTATTCGTGTTTGACAACAATTATTCAACATTATTCTGCTATATAGATGACCCTTAAGCCTGGGAAACATCACAACCTTCCACTGTACTATATACCGATATCACTAACTTATACAATATGTAAGGTCATGGAGAAAATGGTTAATAATAGAATAAAGTGTTTTTTTTAGAAAGTATCAAAAGGATAACAACAAACCAGTGTGGCTTCCGAACGAATCGAAGCACAACAGACCAACTAGTTTTTGAAAATGAAATACAGAAGTCAAATGTTAATAAGACAGTCTATCAGCTGTAATTATACACTTTAAAAAAGCGTTTGACATGATGTGGAAGGAGGGATTATTATATAAAATGAACAAAATGGGTATAAATGGTAATATGTATGATTTTTTTATACAGAACAGGACAATTCAAGTACGTATAGGGGAGACGTACTCGGATAAATACCCGATCGAGAACGGTACCCCCAGGGCTCAGTAATCAGCCCAACACTTTTCAATAGATGCATAAATGACATTTCAAGTTGTATAACTAATAATGACAAGAGCTGTTGGAGAACAGCATAGCTCGTCTCGCAAATGTTTGTCAATAAATAATTAAAATATATTAATTGGAATGGTTTCGCAAATTGCATTAATAATATTTATATTGTTTACTTGATCAGATTATGTTTTGTGAATTCATGCATTTAGGAGACAAGCTATGCTGTTGTAGATTAAATGAAGATATTAAACACAAATGTAATTGCTTTTGGACATATTTCTTCAATTTTTTGAAAAACATATCCTAATGAGAGTTGTCTCCCTTGAAAAATGTGACCGGTATAAATTGTCTATTGTGATGTTTTCATATTGTTTTATATTCAGTTTCACCCCAAGAAAGGATAGTGTAACTCCATAGGGACTCTTTTACCAAATATCAGCACCCTAGTACAATCATAAAGTAATGCGTTAAAAAGCTTTCAACATTTGCACAAATTTTTTTTAAAAATGTGTTTTTTCCTCAAAAAAATATTTCAGTTTAACTCAGGAAAGGGATAGTTCAACCCCCACAGGGAACATAATACCATGTATAACTATGCCTTTCAACACTCACAATATAAAGTTAACACAAAGTCCAAAGATTTAAAAAAAAAAAAAAAAAAAAAAAACAGATTTAAAAAGAAAAAATCCCATTTTTACTCCAGGAAGGGATTGTCTTACTCCATAGGGACTCTATTGCCAAATATAAGCACCCTAGTACAATTATATAGTGATGTATTAATACTTTTCAACACTTGCACCAAAATCTTAACGCAGAAATATTCTAAGTCCAAAAATTTGAAAATTCTGGTTATTTCCCAAAAAAATCTTTTAGTTTAACTCTGGCAGGGGATAGTCTAACCCCAGAGGGACTCTATTGCCAATTATCAGCACCCTAGTACAATTATAAAGTGATGTATTAATACCTTTCAACACTCGCACCAAAAACTTAACGCAAAAATTTTCTAAGTCCAAAAATTTTCGAAAATCTGTTTTTTTTTCCAAAAAATCTTTTAGTTTAACTCCGGCAGGGGATAGTTTGACCCTCACAGGGACCATATTACCATAAATTACTATGCTTTTCAACACTTGCACCAAAAATTTAACATTTGGAAAACCGACGCCGGAGTGACAACATAAGCTCTCACTCTTCTTCGAAGAGACGAGCTAAAAATATATCACAGTCTGCAGATGACAGCGCACTCTGGAAAACATCCAGAAATGCAAAAATTTTAAGAAATGCCTTGTGTAAAATACATGACCACTATTCTACACTGGTGTGACACATGGGGTTTTAAAATTTCAAAAACAAAAACTATTGCCGAAAACAAGTTGCAACCAGGTATAAGTCGCTACTAACAGACACTGAAATTAAAATGGGTGAAACAGTGATAGAAATTTTTAAAAAAAAGTAGCCAAGTTCTTAGGTACATGTATGTATTACGACTGTGCCCTAACATGGAAGGCACATATATATTATATAATAGAAATATGCGAGCAAAGGTTAAATCTAATTAAGCATCTAAGCGGAACCAGTTGGGGCTGCGACCGTTATACGTTACTAACCGTATACAAAACTTTAATTATAAGTATAGTCGATTATGGCGTTGAGGCATATAGCTCCGCCAACAATACACAATTTGATCGATTAGAAAAAATACAATATAACTGTCTGATGTTTTGTTTGCATGCCATGAAGGGAACTTCCCTAGCGAGCCTACAGGCTAAAGCAGGGGACCCGCCATATCAATTAAATAGAAACTACTTAATTAGCAAATTTCCGTTGAAAATCGAGGGAATTACCACCCCGCATCCGACTGTACAACATTTGAATGATTTGGTTTGGTTTGGTTTATTTTGTTTAACGTCCTATTAACATCTATGGTCATTTAAGGACGGCCTCCCGTGCGTGCGACATGTATGAGTGTGTATGTGTGTTTTGGGTGGCTGCGGTATGCTCGTGTTAAGTCTCCTTGTGAAAGGCCGGATCTTTTGCCGATTTAGAGTGCTACCTCACTGAAGCATACTGCCGAAGACACCCAGCAGCACACCCCACCCGGTCACATTATACTGACAACGGGCGAACCAGTCGTCCCACTCCTAATTTGCTAAGCGCTAAGCAGGAACAGCAACTACCATTTTTAAAGACTCGTATGGTATGTCTCTGCCAGGGGACAGAACCCAAAGCCTTCCTCACAGCGGCGAACGCTCAACTAAAGGCCAAAAGTGAGGCATTGTCAAGGGAGACATTAGGAAAAAGTTAAGAGAGAAGAGGAAAGATAAGATCCCAAGTTTAGTCGCCTCTTACGATCATGCAATTGGGGCAGCAGGAACTTGAGAGGAAGTTTAAAATGTGTTTTTGAAAATGGCGGCCATCCTGGATTTCGGACTGACCCGAAAAATAACAACACTTAGTGGGGATCATTTCAGGCAAATTCAGCTCAATAGCACTGGTGGAACTTGAAAAGAAGATGGCTGCCTGTCGGCCATGTTGTTTTCCTATTGGTCCCAAAATGCAATATGCATAACTAGGCACCAAGGGGAACCTACATATGAAATTTGAGTAAGATCCCTTCTGCACTTTCTGAGAAATAGCGATAACAAACTTCAATTGTCAAAATCCAAGATGGCTGCCTGTCGGCAATGTTGTTATCTGATTGGTCCCAAAATGCAATATACATAACTTCTTTTACTAGGGACCAAGGGCAACCTACATATGAAATTTGACAAAGATCCCTTCAGTACTTTCTCAGAAATAGGGATAACAAACTTCAATTGTCAAAATCGAAGATGGCTGCCTGCGGCCATGTTGTTTTCAGATCGATCCCAGAATGCAATATGCTTAACCAGGGACCAAGGGCAACATTTATATGAAATTTGAGAAAGAACCCTTCAGTTCTTTCTCAGAAATAGCGATAACAAGAATTGTTTACGGACGGACCACGGACGCAGGGCGATTTGAATGATGGTGGGCTAAAAACTAAAATTTTAATACTTGTGGTTCACAATTAATTGTAAAAATAATTCTTTTTATTTTAGATGAATATTTTTGAAGTAATTTACTACTGAGTAATTGTATTTCTAAATTGTGATTGAAAAACTGTGTTCATTATAACACATTATTCAAAATATTCCTTTTTGTATTGCGTATTGGGGCAAGTAAAACTTATGATCGGGCAAGTGGTTTTTTGGGCTCTACTTGCCCAGGGCAAGTGGTTTGAGAGATTTTTCCACACCCTGACACATATGCAGGTTGGAAGCCATTTTGTTTCCAAAGGTAATAGTATAAATGCTGAACCAGAAATAGGTAATTTACCGTAAATCCAGATATATATATATATAAAAGCTAGGCTTTGTTTTTTTTTATTATTATTGTTTTTTTCTCTCCATGATAACTATTTTTCAAATTCTTAGAATATCTGATATATTATGTACTGTTTGTTCTGTGTGCAGAATTATTTCAGAAAAGAAAAAAAATAAAATAAAATAAAAACATATCATCAAAATAGCAAATTGTTCATTGAAAAAGGAAAGGGTGTTTTTTTGTGGCTACAAAAGAAGTTATTTTTCACTGACCTTGAACTTCATTCAAGTTCAAATAATCAAAAAAAATAAATTAAACAAAAATTCTTTTGAATCAGGTTCTTTGTTTGTTCGCTTTTAGGTCACCTGAGACAAAGTCTCAAGTGACCTATTCTAATCCCCTTTTGTCCGTCGTCGTACGTCATGCGTCGTGCGTCCGTAAACAATTTACATTTTCGACTTCCTCTCCAAAACCCACAAACCAAATTCAATGAAATTTGACAGGAAGCTTATATGGCTAAAGGTGAAGCAAAATTGTAAATTGTAAGGTCCCCATCCCCAGGGGCCTGAGGGGCGGGTCCAAAAAGGGTAAAATTGACTAAAACTTCAAAAATCTTCTTCTCTACTCTCAGATATGCTGGAATCAAACACTCTTCATAGATGGAAGGGTCTTAAGGTGCTTTACCAAAATTGTAAATTTCATGACCCTAGGGGTTTTACGTTTGCCCCTGGGGAGGGGCTAAACTTTACTATAGTTTATGTAGGAAAATCACATTTTTGACTTTAATTTAATTTATTTTTATTGGAATTCATTATAATTTTGTAAACATTGTCAGTATGGGATGACAGTTTGATGGCATGCACATGCTGGCCCTGAGTGACCCCCAGGGGCTGATGGGCGGGGCTAAAAATGGCCAAATGGACTGAAATTTCTCAAATCTTCTTCTCTACTCTCAGATATGATAGAATCGAGTACACTTCATAGATGGAAGGGTCTGAAGGTGCTTTACCAATATTGTGAATTTCATGACCCTGGGGTCTCAAGTTTGCCCCTGGGGCGGGGGTAAACTTTACTATAGTTTATATTGGGAAATAACATTTTTGACTTTTATTTGTTTTATTTGTTTTGGGATTCGTTCTAATTTTGTAAACATTGTCAGCATGGGATGACAGTTTGATGGCATGCACATGCCCTGACTGACCCCTCGGGGCTGATGGACGGGGCTAAAAGGGTCAAATTGACTGAAATTTCAAAAATCTTCTCAAGACTGAAATAAGGTGGAATCAAATACTCTTTAAAGTTTGAAGGCTCTTATGGTGCTTTATTGAAATTATAAATTTCATGACCCTGGGGTCACAAGTTTGCCCCTGGGGAGGGGGTAAATTTTATTATAGTTTATATAGGGAAATCACATTTTTCACTGATTTGTTTTGATTTCTATCGGAATTCATTCTGGTTAACATTTTCAGCATGGAATGAAAGTTTGATAATATGCATATGTTGGCCCTGACTGACCCTTGGGGGTTGATAGGGGGGCAAAAAGGGTCAATTAAATAAACTGAAATATTTCAAATCTCAGGTGACCGTTAAGGCCCATGGGCCTCTTGTTTCCTTAAACAATCAGTGCATCTTGTAGCTCACTTTTCTCCGCGATATGTTATCAGAAAATATGTCAAGGTCAAGGTCTAAGCGCGAGGTCAAGGTCAAGGTCAAACATTCAAAATGAGTTATTTTTTGACTGCATTGCAAAGTGCATGATTAATGAAGACGAACGGTGCAAGTTTTATGGTCGTGCGATAAAAAATGACGTCGAAATGGATTGGTCCCAAAATGCAATGCCAGGGGAACTTACATAAGAAATGTGAGAAAGATCCCTTCTGTACCTTCTGTAAAATGGCGATAACAAACTTCAATTGTCAAAGTATAGGATGGCTGCCTGTTGGCCATATTTTTTTCTGACTGGTCTCAGAATCAAATATGCATAACTAAGGCCCAAGGGCAACTTTCAAATGAAATACCAGAAAGATCCTTTCAGCTATTTCTGAAAAGAAAATGGCGATAAGAAACTTCAATTGTCAAAATTCACGATGGCTGCCTGTCCGCCATGTTGTTTTCCTAGTGGTCCCAAGATGCACTATGCCTAACTAGGCACCAAGGGGAATCTACATATGAAATTTGAGAAAGATCCCTTCAGTGCTTTCTGAGAAATAGCGATAAAAAACTTCAATTGTCAGAATCCAAGATTGCTGCCCGTCGGCCATGTTGTTTTCCGATCGGTCCCAAAATGCAATATGCATAACTAAGCACCTAGGGAAACCTTCATATGAAATTTGAGAAAGATCCCTTCAGTGCTTTCTGAGAAATAGCGATAACAAACATTAATCGTAAAAATTCAAGATGACTGCCTGTCGGCCATGATGTTTTCCGATTACTCTAAAAATGTAATATGCATAGCTAGGCACCGAGGGGAACCTACATATGAAATTTGAGAAAGATCCCTTCAGTACTTTCTGAGGATTAACGATAACAAGAATTGTTTACGAACGGAGGGACGGACGGACCACGGACGCAGAGCGATTTTAATAGCCCACCATCTGATGATGGTGGGAAAAATTTTAGCTTATACATTTTATAAGTAGCTATTACGCAATTATTTAAATAACGTGGGTACATTTGTCCTCATATATCAATAAGTTACTTTTTATAAGTATTAGACAGCTTACGAATTTTCCTCCTCCTTTTCATGTTAAATCCTTTGTTTTATATTAAATTTCTACCGCCGCTTTTTCTGCATTTTCTTATTATATACTTTTGATACGCATAGACTAGTATAAGATAAAAACCCGCACACACTATAGGGACGCCCCGGACCAGCTATACCTCCAGCCAAGCTCGGCAAAGGGACAAAGTACTGTACCTTACGGAAGCAGTGACGTCCTCGACTGTCGGGTGTAACTGATGGCCTTAGACCAGGGGTACAAAACAGACACATTATTTATCGCCCCTAATTGAACACCAACATACAAGCAATAATCTCACTCTTGAACACACACACATATATATAATATAACGATATTTTTGTAAAGATAACTTATAAATATGTAAAGATACTTTTAATATAATTCTATAGTAAGACTCTCGGCTCCCTTCGGTCGCCCTTCCATTACAAAAAGCTATAACGTGGGATAATTTTACACCACCCTAGAGCGACTGGCGTATATTGGCTCGCCGACAACGCCACACCCCTCCATATTCGTTCGACAAGCACTTTTCAACATGAACTTCGAAAAGAATTCACGTAACATCGTCCGATTCCTCCGTTATGACGCCTCTGCCCCAGCGAGGTATGTACCAGTCTTGTACATTTGTCATCTATTCTTCATCACCAGTAATGTACATCGTTTGCCATGTTGCAGGAGACAATCACTCTGATTGTCAACAATTCGTCCGAACATGCGGTAGCCATTCTACAGATGACATAGACATCACTAGAATTTGAAAGCCGATTACAGATGCAAGACATGTCTGCTACTACGTGCACGGAACGACGAGGGCAGCCTACGAAGAAATCAAAATGTATGGCCTTAGCCCGAGAAATCGCCAGATTATCCACTTTTCGGACACCAACACTCTAGTCAAGAGTCAGAGGTTCAGAGGCCACTGTATCGTCTTCTTAACGGTACATTAACGACACCAGAAAATATAAAAGGGATCGTTAAGACGAGTTTTTTCCACCGAGTTTAGTTTCTCTGAAACCTCAATAAACGACCCTTTTCAGGGCCACTAACCATAAAAAGTTTCAATGTGATTCTAGAAAAATACAAATTTACCTCCCTACGTCCGTTATATAAAAAATATAAAAATAGATTCCTCACGCGCGAAAAATACGCATTCCCCTCGCTACGTCCGTTATATAAACATATCTTAAATAGCTTCATCGCGCTCGAAAAATATGCATTCCCCTCCAAATAGCTTCATAACACGAACATATTGCAGCCTCCCATAATACATACGCACTCACCGCACGCATACATGTCGCATGGACGGCATCCTTAAATGATAATAGCTGTTTCTTTTCCTCCATTAATTGATAATAAACATATAACATGTAGTATATCTGAAGGACCTGTATATGCTTAGCCTGTTGTCCAAACCATTTTTTATATCAAGATTATATCTTTATTATGAAATATTGTATGCAAATTAATTCAAATGTTTGATTGAATAAAATAATTTGAAATGACAAAATATAAGAATTATATAAGAACAAACTTCCTTGCAGTGTCGATATGCTTATAAAATCATAAATATATGATGTATGATATCAAATATATATTTCTTTTTTTACATCGTTTCATTATACCTTTATGATGCCTTATTACATATTCTAGGGCAGGAAACTAGATTATTTTAATACTGAAAAAAAGAAAAGATACTGTTTTTAATCGAATCAGTTCGTTATCAATATGCGTCCACTTTACGTCGGTATAGGAGAGTGTCAAATGTGAGACATAATTGGTTGTTACCATAGTACCAGGAAAACTGGTCCTCCGATAGGTAATCGACTAATTACTGAGTACGTATTGTGTAGATACTTAGAAAGAATTAAGGAATTAATTATAGATAATTAGTCGTCCTAGGACTACCACCTATTTAAGTGTGGTGTTGTGTTGCGGTAATCACACTCTACGAATTATCACCAAACAGTCTCACCATGCGCTACGACATTATTGGACACAGTTACATTGCCCGTAGTGCTGGACATCCTCTACTGTCACCTGATGACCACGACGTCTTAACATTCGGAATCAGTGGAGACATCCAAGGCCCGGTTAATATTAAGCTAACTACGGAGCTTGAAAGTCGACACCGTATACGTACAGATAGGAGGCAACGACATTTCCGCTACTCCTTATCCCCATGACATTGTAACTGACATGTGTCACGTGGTGAGCATGTTTCTGGACACCGGATGCCAAGTTATACTAGGGAGCCTGTTCAAGAGGTACAAACCCAGGAGAATGATTGCAGATCAGTACGAACAACAATGCACTATCACCAATGAAAGTTTGGTTTATTTTGTTTAACGTCCTATTAACAGCTAAGGTCATTTAAGGACGGCCTCCTGTGCGTGCGACATGCATCCGTGTGATGAGTGCTTATGTGTGTTTTGGGAGGCTGCGGTATATTCATGTTTAGTCTCCTTGTGATAGGCCGGAACTTTTGTCGATTTAGAGTGCTACCTCACTGAAGCATACTGCCGAAGACACCCAGCAGCACACCCCATCCGGTCATATTATACTGACAACGGTCGAACCAGTCGTCCCACTCCTTATATGCTTGCGCTAAGCAGGAGCAGCAACTACCATTTTTAAAGACTCTTGTATGTCTCGGCTAGGGGACAGAACCAAAAGCCTTCCTCACAGCGGCGAATGCTCAACTAAAGGCCAAAAGTGAGGCAGTGTCAAGGGAGACATTAGGAAGAAGAAAGTTGTTCAGAAAGAGAAAAGATAAAATCCCAAATTTAGTCGCCTCTTAGGATCATGCAAGTGGGGCAGCAGGTTAAATTCTTACGCCCTACCTGCAGGGCAATCACAATTTTGATAAAGCACCACAAGACCCTTCCATCTATGAAGAATGTTTGACTCCATAATAATTGAGTAGAGACGATTTTTGAAGTTTTAGTCATTTTGGCCCTACCCCTCAGGCCTCTTGGGGGTGGGGACCATATAATTCACAGATTTTGTTGACCTTCAGCCATAGTGACTTTCTGCCAAATTTTAATGAATTTGGTTAAGTGGTTTTGGAGAAGAAGACGAAAATGTAAATAGTTTACGGACACACGACGCACGACGACGGACAAAAGGCGATTAGAATAGGTCACTTTGGACTTCGTCCCAGGTGACGTAAACTTCTTTATTTTATTACGTTTTGACCTAACCACTGTAAATCAGTAACGAATTCAAAAAGTAACACATATTCAGTTCGTTACATAATTACATACCATTGTGTTGGGTAAATTACTGACTAAATATACATTAAATCAGTTTAATATTCATTTTGCATTGTTTTTCTTGTCTAATATGACACATCCGTTCCAATTATGAACCATTTTACCATAACCCTATTGATATGTAAATATGTAACAAATCCTAATTTCCTTCCCATTTTCTGGCTGTTATTCAATTAAGAAATTATGTATGCCTAACCGCAAAGGATGTAAATTTTTTACGAATTCATGGTGGGCATATATACTTTGGTCGAAATGGCATCATTTATGCCAACTCAGGTCATGCCACCCAGTCATGTATCAATAGCAAGCATATGTCCTTCATTTATATCACGGCCTTTCCCTCAACATACAGGACAACCGGTTCTACAACAAATTTTTCAATACAGTAATTTCACAACTCCATATTAAACCCGATATATAAATGCATAGCAATACCAATACCAGTGACAAATATACTTAAGCATCATTCTTGTTTAATATCTCATGAAACTAGGTGAGCGATGCAGGCCCTCTGGGCCTCTTCTTGGTAATTTTTTTTAGTACTAATTTCCTACTTTTCAATACTATTTTCCTGCTTTTTCTGTACCATTTTCATACTTTTTTTGTACTTTTTCATGCCAAGTTGTTCCAGTACTTTTTTGTACTTTTTCATGCCAAGTTGTTCTAGTACATTTTTTGTACTTTTTCAGTACTATTTTTATACTTTTTCACAGTACTTTTGTTCCAGTACTTTTTTGTACTTTTTCGACTTACCTATAAAAGTACTAAAAAAGTATAAAAGTACTTTTTTTGTACTATATATGTGCCTTTTCTGTACTTCATGATGACAACAAAATGTACTAAAAGTCTAAAAAGACTTTTTTGTACATGGTACTTTTTTTTTACTCAATTTGGAACCATGTTGTACCCTCGGTTCAAAATTGAGTTAAAAAAGCATACTTTACTTTTTCTGTGCTTTATTTCGGTATGGGTGGGTCTGTAGCATGCTTGAATAAAGTGTTAAAAGAAATGACCTTGACCTTCATTCAAGGTCACAGGGGTTAAATACTTTTAAAACATATATTGCCATCTTCTCAATAACCAAGAGCCCCAGAGACCTGATATTGGGTCTGTAGTAAGCTGTGATTAAGGAATACAAAGTTCATTGATATGCATAACCTTCATTAAATGTCATCAAGGTCATTTTTGCCGCATGTTTGTTAACGATGTGAAAAACCTGTCAAATTGCCCATGACAATATCCAGGTATTAGTATTACAATTGTTTCATACTTGTTCATTATTATTTTTTAGGCCGACACTGCTCAGATTAACAAAGAAACTCCAGACACTGATACCACTGGCAATGAACAAGAGGTAATGTATCAGGACCCGGATGTACAGGTGAGCGGACGTGTTTTCCACCGCTCCGGTTAGGCTCATCGATATACTTTTATATATATATCGGGCTTCTTATTCTGCAAGACCAAGATTTTCAGATTTGTAAAGGAAACCTCACTTGAAAGGAAAATGTGTCTTTTACGGAAATACGACATGTAAACGCTAAGGAATGTGCCATTGTTCAAAACCGTGAGTACTTTTCACCCAGTGACATTACATGTATTGCATACAGATATATACGTCTTACTTATTCGCGTATATCTTCTACATATTGAAAGACTAATTGTACGGCGTACTTGGTATAGACTCTTACGTATAGACTTTGTATAATTTACGAAGTAAATATGAGTGCCGAAAACAGTGCTAGTCTTGACGATGGCTTTCAGGAGGTTAACCCGAAAAACAAAAAGGCTTCAGGGACAACTAGAGCTCCAAGCACAAGAAAATCAAAACAACCAGTAATTGACTTTTCACAAACAAGTAAAAGATCATCCTTGTCGGGACCTACACAAGAGTTGGGTGAAAAGCTAGACCGTGTGTGCGCTTTTTTGAAAGATATCGTTACAGCTGAGATGTTGGACAATAAACTTGATATCATCAAAGAAGAAATCATGTGTCAGAACAAAGAAATTTTTCATGAACTAGAAAACAGGATAAATTCCCTAGAACGTGAAAATCGCATATTGAAAAACAGAGTTGGAGAACTAGAGGAGAAAGTCGATGAAATCGAGCAAAGTCCGGAAACAGAGCCTGAAACCAATAGAGACTTAGAAATAAAATATAATGACCTCGAGCAGCAAGGCAGAAAAAATAGCATACGAATTTACGGACTTCAAGACGATGGGACCAAGGAAACCACACAAGAATGTACAGACAAAGTTGTCAGTCTGATAAAAGACAAACTTAAACTCCCCACTTTTAACGAGGCTGAAATAGATGTAGCCCACAGACTCGGTAAACATATTTCAGGGAAAACTCGTAGTGTGATTTGCAAATTTGTGCAAAGGAGGAAAAAGTCCGAAGTTGTCACAAAACGACGTGCTCTGAAAGGAAGTGGTATCGTGATTGTTGAGGACATGACCCAAATGAACCGTACATTGTTGAATGAAGTGAAACAGGTCGAAGGAGTCAAAAATACATGGTGTTCGGACGGTAAACTTTTCGCGATGCTTTCAAATGACAAAATTGTGCGAATCGACCACTATACTGTCTTCGAAAATCTGACAAATGAAAGCAAGAAAAAATACAAGAAATCGGCATAAAAATTCACAGTTCACAGCACGGACTTAGATCGAATTCTGTGTTCACAGTGACTATGAAACTATTCAGTGACGCATGTGTGGTCCTATTCATGGCTTTTACATGGTCATGACTTTATTGATGTTTTTTGTGTAAAGTGATAATATTGTTAGAGGAATATTTTATCTTTTTCTGAAAAGTTGTGGAACCTTCATCAATGAAATCATATTAATACAATCCGGAAATTCAGCTTATCACCGGCAACTATTTTTATCATAAATGTTAAATGAACTAAGATTATTTAGATGATGTCGACCCATTTTCTGTAAGTTTCGTTATATGAATATCTTATTGTCATACTAATATTAAGAGAAATTTCCATTACTTAACTGAAAAAAATCAAACTGATTTATAAAAAAAAAAAAAAAAAATCATAAAGCGGAAGCCCTGGAAATTTTGCAGTCCGGAACTTCTATTTTTATCAGTCTCTGAGTCTGTTTATTATACAAGGCTAATGTACTTCCGGTATGTTTCACTGGACCTTGTGGCTGTATGTTTCGCAAGGCTTTTTCTCGCATGGACAGAGTGTAAAAGGAATGCGATGCTGGTATGGGTTTAATTTTTCTTGAAATAGTGTTTGTAGTACATACAAATTGTTAAACTGCAATCGAAATAGCATGGTACTTGTGAATTGCAATGTAGACGTACTGACATGTACAAGTTATCTCCCCTATCAATATTAATTGCTATTATCTCCCCTGTTAGGCCCAATCTTGTAACTTGAAAGATTAGACACTCAAAGTAGGTCAAAATTCCACTCAGATAATACAAGTTGTAGCAATGACCAGTCTCAAATTATATATCTAGGGGAATTATTTTTATCCCCATTTCTTTAAGACAGAATCGGACATTAGAGTCTATATATATATTCAGGTAACGTTTAACGTTATATGGTTTAAGCTTGACTGGTAAATGACGGTGTTTAAAAAAAAAAGACATGTTATATAGGCCTAGTACTAGAACGCACGCAGCACAAATAAATAAGAACGGTATCGCTAAGTGTTTTGCGATACATTTAAAGTAAATATTTCTAATTTCATCCTTCTTGAACATAACTGTGGATGTTGAAAATGTACCCCTGATTGTGTAAATAACTGTATACATGTATATATCTGTATATATTCCTTTTCCATGTTTTTTTTTCCTCCCAGTTTCTGTCGATGTTCAATTGATTATATGCATGACAAATTGACAATACAAAAAAAAAAGTGTCTCCCAGCTATCATTCTTACTGTTGAAATTCACCATATATATAAATACAAGTAACATAATGAAAAAAAAACCAATGCATGTATATATATATACATGTATATATATGCATTTAAAATGGTGTACTTTCTCCATCTTTTGTAGCTTTCCACGTTTTTATGTGAAATTATAAACCTTATATACATTGTATGTGTAGGAGCCATAAACTCATGTAGAAGTATATACGTAATAATTGTGAAAAAGTCATGATTTGGGACTTTTAGTGACACAGATCAATTCCCATATTTGACTGCATGTATTCATGTAAGCATCACTTAAACAGCTTTTAGAGATCTAGAGATGTTGGAGTTGTTTTAGTATATAGCCTTTCTCATATGGTGCCCCTGTACACATGTACATAATGTACATAGCTATCTTCTTTTATAATTCACAATGAAATACATTCTGCACTAACAGAAACATATACTAAATATATATTCCAGTCTTTAAGTAAATCAGCTTATAATTAGTGTACATTCCTGAGAAAAAAACGGGCAGTATTAGTTTTAAAATATGTAAAGGTACATAAATTTACATGTATATATATATATACATTCATTTCTATACATGTCTGAATAACAACACAAGAAAGATGTTGAAATTGTATCATTGATTTGTCGACTTTAAGTATTAATACATATATATAGGTACAGGTTTTATACTTAACAGCTTATTCTAACTCTTCTTGATCATGAGTGATAGAAACTGGTAACTATTAATTTTACATTGTAATCATACATGTATGATAGTATAGCTTGTTATAAAGACAAATCCCTTTAATTACTGCATAAGGTAGTTTCATTGAAAGCATAAAAATTCTCCTCTAAACTTATTGTATGTCTTCAACTCTGCATACCATGTAACTACTGGTATATATGCAGGTATATTGCTTTTTTTTTCTTTACCATACTTTTTTGTATGGCATGTATTAATATCGTTCAAATAAATAAGACTGAGTTAACTCTCTTCATCCTTTTTTCCTTCCTTTCATAAATTTGTGGATGCTACTTTAATTTATACATTATTTAGAAAACAGTCGTAGGTCCACAACTCTGGAAAAACACTTTGTTATCACCAATTCTTAACATACCTTATAAGATGTGAATTTGAATAGTGGTATAAAAGGGTACTTCCTCTATGTTATTATATTCTACATTTAAATTCATTTTTGATAATAAAAACTAAAAGAAGACACTTCCACTTCAAAGTAACAAACGTAGCTAAGGATATTTGTTTTCAAACATGATATACCTATAAAAACTGGATTGTATATACTATTTTGTAAAAGTCCCTTATGACTTTTCATTTGTCTTTTCTGTATATATATAGATATGACTATTAGTTCAGAGTATACAGTTGAATTAATATAAGCCTAACATACAGTGCATAACACAAGAGTATAAGGATTGCACATATACTTAAATAATATAAATACTGTAGCATGTATAGCTTTACTGTAAGGCTTAGTATATACTGTTAGATATTCTTTGGTTTATACATAAACAGAATTCAGGAATTTTTAAATTTTTTTTTTTTTTTTTCAAGCATAATATATATAAATTTAATTGTTTCAGTGTTCACTGTTTAATAGCCAAATCCCATAGAATGCTGAACAATGGCATATTTCATATTTTGTTTAGTTTCCTTTCACTTTTTTCCCTTTTTTTTCAGTCAGTATGGAAAACATTTCCTTCTCTCTCTGCTTTTCTTTCTATCTCTTTTTACCTTTCTCCTTGATCTGTACTCTATTCCTTCGTCATTTCTCTCGAGATTTCTCTTCAGACAAAGTATCGCGATCGGTATTAATACAATTAACAAGCTACCCTGGTAAAATCTTGAAATTATTTGACAATACTTAGGTAGATATCTTAATATATATAAAGAATAGCAGAATAATCTTTAAATGTCTGAACACTTAACAATTGCTTCAGTTAATTGCCAGGGCCTTGGAGACTTTAAAAAAAGAAAGGATGTTTTTATGTATATTAGAGAGAAAAAATATAATATATATTGTCTGCAGGATACACACTTTACATCAAAACTAGAAAATAGGATTAGAACTGAATGGGGATATGAATGTAAATTTAGTAACAATAACTCAAACTCCAGAGGGGTAGCAATATTATTTAATAACAATTTTTCTTACACTATTCATCATACTACATGTGATCCAAATGGTAATTTTATTGTTTTGGACTTAACGATACAAGAGAACAGACTTACTTTAATGACTTGTTATGGTCCAAATACTGATAATCCAAGTTTTTATTCAGAAATAGATGAAATATTATTAAATTATAACAATGAAAAGAATATTCTTTGTGGAGACTTTAATTTGGTTTTAAATCCATTAATAGACACTTATAATTACAAACATATTAATAATCCAAATGCAAGAGATAAATTACTTGATATTATAAATGAATGTGATTTAGTTGATTCGTATAGAGAATTTCACCCAGATACAAAAAGATTTACATGGAGACGAAAAAATCCTACAAAACAAGCTAGACTAGATTTTTTTCTAACCTCAAGGAATGTCCTATCAAATATATTAAATTGTACTGTTGAATCAAGTTATAAGTCCGACCACTCCATGATTACATTAAAAATAAAATTTCAAGAATTCAAAAGGGGTAAAAGTCTATGGAATTTCAACAATACTTTATTAAACGATATTGAGTATGTACAAACAGTCAAGAAAGTAATAAAAGATGTAAAGAAACAGTATGCAGTGCCAATCTATGATATAAATAACTTGGATAACATAAATGAAAATGAAATACAATTTATTATTGATGACCAGTTATTTTTGGAAACTTTATTGATGGAAATCAGGGGAAAAACAATTTCTTATGCCTCTTTTAAAAAAAAACAATCTTCGAAAATAGAAACAGAGTTGATTACCAAAATTCAGAACTTAGAAGAAAGGGGGGGAATTACAAATAATGATGATATTTATCAATGTAAAAAAGAGTTAGAAGAGATAAAAAATTGAAGGGAAATATGTTTAGATCAAAGGTAAAATGGATAGAAGAAGGGGAAAAACCATCAAAATATTTTTGTAGTTTGGAAAAAAGAAATTTCACAGAAAAAATAATACCAAGGATAGAAACAGAGATGGGAATTATTACAAAGCAGGAGGAAATTTTAGAAGAAACCAGAAAGTACTATGATAGACTCTATAGAAATAATGATAAACCCTCTAATTACTCATGGATTAATGATCTCTCACTTACTGATATCCCTAAATTAACAGTCGATGAAAAAAATAATTTAGAAGGTAATATTAATTATAAGGAAGCAACAGATGTATTAAAAAGTAAAGAATGAAGTGTAGTAAGGGGCGATAACTCGTTATCGTTCCTTACGGAACGTAATGATAGTATGAGCTAATTCGCGATTTTTGCCGGCTATTGTAGCGATTTGGGGGTGGAAAAATTGGCATATACAATTTTGAAGGGGTTTTGAACCATTGTAAAACTCGGCTCGATCTAGGTCTGGATGTATCTGGTATCCCTGTGGAAATTCGTATTTATGAGATATTTTGGGTCAAACATGCCAAAATCGTCATTTTGACTAAGAGGTTCTGTTTAAATCGCCCTCAAAATTCCAAAAAAAAAATCCAGAAACATATATGATGCACATGTAAATAGATATTTTTTTCCTGGAGAAAACTGTCTGTTTAGTTTTTCGATATCTTTAGCAGAACGGTCACAAGATTGTTTTGAAAATGGCCTATTTTTTCGACCTTCTCAGTATTTTTCCACTCGACAGGGGTATTTTCCTATAAATAGGCTGCCTGTTTTGATGACGTAAGACCGGGCGTTTCCATTCCGTTTAGCGGTTGAACAGATAGACCGGGTAGGCATATAAAATTGTTAGCATTAAAATAATTATGGATCAGCCGGTTTTATATTTGTTTAGGGCGAATCATCTTGATGTCTTTCAAAGCCTGCAGAAACATAAACAGGTCCGTTAAGATTGATGTATGAAATTTATACGTAACATACTATTGACACAACTGGTTTGGTCGGCTTGTCCGCATATATAAAGGACAACTATAATAACGCCATCCTGAACTCATCGGGTATTGTCGCTGAAATGATTCCCCGAGGAGTTCCGGATGGAATAACACCGGGGACTTCACGCCGCTTACTCGTTCGACTCAAAGGCGTTTAGCTGCAGTCTAAGTAAGCTGTATTACATTTTCCCGTCAGGACTAGGATTTTTTAATATTATATCATATTAAAAGTGACATTTGAGGTTATAGCTGTTCTACTATGACCAAATGTGTTGCTTGACAGGATCAGTATTCATCGTCAACCCGTACCAGCGTTCCATTGTTTTCGATAACAAATCTGTTATCTGGTAAGATTCCAGTAGATTTTAGATCTACTGTCAATGTCATACGTGTTCATTAACGTTTTAGACACAGGCGACGTTTAAATATGTTACATGCATATTTATTTTCTAAATTGTTTGTTTGTTTAATGAAATTAAGCCTACTGTTTCGTTACATTTAGTTGATGCATGTTTATGTTTTGAACTTTTGAAATCTTGACCAGCTGAAATTTTGTTTATGTCGAGGAGCAACGTTTCGAGAATCGTATCACATACATATTAGCTTACGAAGACACGAAATTTCAAGGAACTACTGACTGTACACGTACTTCAGTTCACACTAGCAGTATATTGAACAATTTGTTTTCTATAATAGTTTTTTTTTCTCAAATTTTGAATGAAATATTTATATTCAAATGCTTTAAATTTTGAAACAAAAGTCTCTGACCTGCCCTTTATTGAGATGGTTCTTAGGACAGGGTCAAATTATATCATCTTTTGCATTAATAGATAAATGAAGTAAATTTTCAAATATATTTGCCTCAAATACCATACAACATATTTAAACCTTTCACTTTTATACACCGCAGAAACTAATATGCATGAAAGCTGTTCTGACAAATTTAAGCTAAAATACTGTCAATTATTATGTCCCATTAAGTAAAATTCAGTTACTTTGGGTGTAGAAAGATGTCATGTTTTATTTTTTTTTCTTCATCTGTTGAAATTAAATTAATTTCGACTTATATTAATACAAAAGGTATGAGATGGAAAATTATTTAACAAAATCGAAGAGTTTCCAAGTTTAAGCTATCTCAATTTAACAAAATAGTCTATGTAGACATTTCATAAATTAGTAAACTTTCAGATATCTATAAGTTGCGTTATTATAAATTCCATATCAACATATTTCAACCTTTTGTTAACATGTGCCAAAGAAAACATTGTGCGGGAAACCTGTTCTGACAAAATTTTACTAAAATTATGTCAATTGTTTCATTGCATTAAGTTAATTAACTAATTTAGGGTGTGGAACCATGTTGTATTTTTGTTTTATATATCTTTTGAGGTTAAATCAGTTTCAGCTTATTACAAAAGCTATTATAGAAAACTACTTGACAAAATTATGGAATTACCAATATTTTATTATCACTATTTTACAAAATAGTTTTTCTGTAAAATGTCATCTGCATACAAGTAGCAATAAGTAAATTTTGAAATATTTCTGCTTTAAATACCATACCAACATATTTCAACCTTTCGCTTACATATACCTAAAAAAAATAATATGCAAAAAACCAATTCTGACAGATCTATACTAAAAGTTTTTGAACTATTATGTATATATTGTGTCGCACGAAGTTAAATTCAATTATGTTGGGGTGGGGAACCATGTAGTTGAATTTTGTTTTATCTTTTGAATTTAAATTTATTTCAACTTATTACTAAAGGTATTATAGAAAATTATGTGACAAATTCAAACAATGAACCAGGATTTAATGATAGCAATTTTACAAAATAGTCTTCTTCGAAATGTTATCTGCACACAGGTAAAATACAGTAACACAGGGACTAGTGTAAATAGTTTATATGTTTCTATTTTTAGGCCAATGCCGCCATAGGCAAATATTTACATTAGGAAGCATGTTCTAAATTGCTGGCCAAAGACCATAGTTAATTTCCCTCTTTGTTCTATTGAAGAAACATATTCAGAATTCTGAAACTTTACATAAAATCTGGCTTTATTTTCATATTGTAGAAAAATTCTCTCAATTTCAAAGTATTTTGATATTGGGATAACACAATTATCTTCAATATTCACATCTTTTACAATTGCAACTGTGACAAATAAGAAGAATTAGAAAGTTTAGACAGTTATTGTAATTGCAGACCTCAGACTGCATGAAATTACCCTCCATGATCTACTATTCTCTCAATTTCAAGCCATTTAGATATAATTTATAAAGAAATACATTTTCCCATAATTTTCACTTCTTTGGTACTATTGCCACTATGAGATAGTTTAATAATTATTAATTATTGTGGGGCCGCAGTGGCCGAGTGGTTAAGGTGTCCCGATACTTTAGCACTAGCCCTCCACCTCTGGGTTGCTAGTTCGAAACCTATGGTGGGCAGTTGCCTGGTACTGAACGTAGACCGATGGATTTTCTCTGG
The DNA here is from genome assembly GCF_902652985.1 of Pecten maximus. Lineage (NCBI taxonomy): Eukaryota > Metazoa > Mollusca > Bivalvia > Pectinida > Pectinidae > Pecten > Pecten maximus. Next base: position 33,837,890 of record NC_047031.1, on the reverse strand, counting down.
GTACTTGACTTTCCTCTACCTCCAAAACCAGGCACATCCTTAAATGACCCGTCTGTTAATGGGACTTTAAACCAAATACACTGAACAGTTTGAACAGTTATCCTGCAAAAGAAAAGGAAAGCTGACAATCAGGCCAGTATGTGCTGTCATGGTTGTGTCTTTGGGCAAGATCACTTTACCCTTATTGCCCTGGATGGCATGCAATGGGCCTCTTGTATGTTGTTCAGTCAGGTAGTCACCAACTACTACAAGGAGACCCAGCCACAGACTAAGAGATGCTACTGATTTTTCAGAAACCAGGCAAACTGGCCTACATTGCTACCTTATAAGAAGTTTTTAACATTTATTTGAAAAGATAACATGATTTTTTTTTGCTTGGTAAACTTCATTTTCATAAATTATTGTTCCATTTCCTGGATGGCATGTGGACAGACAGGCTTCTGCATGTTGTTCAGAGGTAGTCACTAACTACAACAAGGAGACCCAGCCTCAAAGTGACTCTGGCTATTCACAGGGTGATAACCCAAGCTAACAAAGCAAATATATGTAAGAGTAAGAGATATATAATTGCCACTTAATTTTCAGAAACTGGGCAAACTGGTGTACACTGCCACCTGATAAAAGGAATTGACAAATAAAAATATGATTTATTATGCATGGTTAAGCTTACATAAATTATTGTTCAAATTCACATAAAACAATTTAAAACTTGCTAATGACCTTATTTTCATCTGTGATAGAAAAAGGGAGACAACTCGCTCACCTTTTCTTGATATTTGATTACCTAATTATAATGTACCATTCATATTAATTAAATGCTTTTCCAGATATTTCCCTTAAGTTCTATTCATGATCGATCAATTATCGATATGATGATGATCGATCATGAACTCAAAAGTGATTCCCAACACTACTGAAGAAGTTGCAAAATTTTCAAATAAAAAAAATATGTTATAAACAATTTCCGAATCTGCTCAACATGGACCACTGACATTGTCTGACAAAGACACTGATACTGACTTTGAACTATAGGGAAAGTCTCGAAATGCCATTTTAATGAAATGGCTATTTCAAACAAAGAAACAATTTTCCTTCTCTCATTTGAATACAAAAATGGGATTTTCCTCATGCAAGTGTGATTTATTAACAATTTTCTCCAAGATTAATATTTGGGCGAGCAAATTCCCCTCAAATCCTGGATATTCCTATCTGAATGAGTTAATCCCAATTTTTCGAGGATATTTGTGCAAATTTAGAAATTGTTCGATTGCAATAAATTTTGGTATGTAGGTACATCATTGGTCACCGGTTACTCCTGTAACGGGAGAGGAGAAAATGTAGCAGCCAGACTGGGCTTCGAACCCGGGACCCTCCGAACTCTAGACAGACACTCTACCACTGAGCTACCTGGTTGCCGATGATAGACCCAGTCCAGCTCCGCTACACTCTTATAACCTCACTTTAACTTTTGTAACAAAATGGTTGTCATTTCCTGGTCTTAAATTGGTCCAAATTAAGATATATTGTCTGTCTGATTTTAATGACATTTGATATGTATATATATAGATACATCATGGGGCACAAGTCTTTCTCTTAAACTCATATTCACATTTAAAGAAAATGGCCGCCAATTTGATAATGATACAGGTACATAATGGGACACTATTTACTCTCATCACCTCACCTCACTTAAACGTTTTAACAAAATGGCTGCCATTTATACTGACCACTGATTGGTCAACATTTAGATATTGTCTGATTTTAATGAGATTTGGTATGCAGGTACATCATGGGACAGCAGTTACTCTTGTAACCTCACTTTCACATTTAAACAATATGGCCGCCAATTGCTGGCGTCTAATTGGTCAAAATTAAGATATTGTTCGATTACGATTAAATTTGGTATGTAGGTGTATTAGGGGACTGCAAATTCGACTTTATGGGTTTCGTTGCCATGTGAACAACACAGTCTTTTATTGGTCGAAATGTATATATTAAGCGGTTTTGATGAAAACCGTGCTAAAAAGGAGTTATCGCCCCTCACTACACTTCATTCTTTCTGTGACACTCCTTTAGGTGTCACCCCACTAGTATGAAAAATGATAAAAGTCCTGGGTCAGATGGTTTCACTGTTGAATTTTTTAAATTTTTTTGGAAAAATCTTAATTCATTTATTATTCAATCAGTAAATCGGGGATATGAAACAGGTGAATTATCTGTAACTCAAAAACAGGGAATCATTATTTGTATACCAAAGGGAGATAAACCCCGTCAGTTTTTAAATAATTGGAGACCCATTTCTCTTTTAAATGTTATATATAAAATAGCTTCAGGATGCATCGCAAACAGACTTAAATCAGTTCTAGATAAACTTATACATAGTGATCAAACAGGTTTCATTCCGGGCAGATATATAGCTGATAATACTAGATTAATTTATGATGTAATGGATTATACAGAAGAACAACATATACCAGGCATGCTTCTTTTAATAGACTTCGAAAAAGCTTTTGATTCTGTTTCATGGACATTTATAAATCAAGTTTTAGAATTTTTTAACTTTGGGGACTCAATTAAACATTGGATAAAAACTTTTACAAATAATATTTCTTCTTTTGTAAACCAAGGTGGAAATTTATCTAAACCCATTAAACTAGAAAGAGGCTGTAGACAAGGAGATCCATTATCACCCTATATTTTTCTTCTCTGTGCAGAAATATTAGCAATTAAATTAAGAGCAAATACACACATAAAAGGCATAAAAATTGACACAACAGAACATCTTATATCACAATTCGCTGATGACACTTCTCTTATTCTAGATGGTACTGAAACATCACTTAGGTATGCTTTAAAAGAACTTAATTACTTCTGGGAAATATCGGGACTCAAATTAAACTACACAAAAACACAAGTTATATGGATAGGAAGTAAAAAATACAGTTCAGAGAAATTAGTCAATAATCTTGCTCTATCATGGGGTTTAACACATTTTAATCTTTTAGGAATTAACTTCAATGTTGACCTCAGTAAAATAGTTCAGTCTAACTTCAAAGAAAAAATTGCTAAATTAAAGGCACTAATTAAACAGTGGAATAGACGATATATAACTCCGATAGGTAGAGTAACCGTAATAAAAACACTGCTACTACCAATACTTACACACTTATTTATAGGATTACCATCACCTAACCAATCTACTATGAAAGAGATTCAAAATATGTTCAATGAATACCTTTGGGGAAGTCCAATAGCAAAGGTCAAAGGAGATATTATTGTGAAATGTTATGAAGAAGGTGGCTTGAAAATGGTTAATATCCAACATTTTGAAATGGCCTTAAAATCAACATGGATTAGAAATATTTGTCTTAAAAGTTCAAATTGGCAGACACTTCTTTTTACAAAAATTAATAGAAATAAGTTTTTAACGTTAGGAAATAGATATATTGAATATAATATCAAAAATGTACTTCATAACAAATTTTGGATTGATGTTTTTAATGCGTGGAATATATTAAGAGGGAAAATTGAAATATTTATGCCAGAACAAATATTATCTCTACCAATTTGGTATAATGATTTAATAAAAATAGGTAATAATACTGTATATTATAAGCAATGGTTTGATAAAGGTGTGATTTTTATAAATGATTTACTTAAAGAAGATGGCAGCTATCTTCAACAGAATGAATTTAATGAAGCTTTTAATTTAAATACTAACTTCCTTGATTATAATGGTATTATATTGGCAGTCAAACGATTAGGATGGAATTTTGAAAAAAAACTTACATTACCATTGATACCACTGTATATTGATATTGTTATTAAAAGTAAAAAAGGTACAAGAGATATGTATAATGTATTGAATAAAAATAATGTATTGCCTACAGGCCAAGCAAAGTGGGACACCATATTTGGAAATATACCTATTGAAGAATGGAAAAAAATATACAGATTGCCTTTTGACACAAATAAAAATTCAAAACTACAATGGATGCAATTTAGAATTAATCATCATGTCTTAGCTACAAACACTTATTTGAAAAAGATTCATTTTGTTCAGTCTGATTTGTGTAATTTCTGCTTCATAGAAAAAGAAACAATACAGCATGTACTTTGGGAATGTAATAAAGTCCAAAATTTAATTATGGCTTTCCAAATTTGGTTGCAAGCTACTTGTAATGAGACATTTAATGTATGTAAAAAAGATTTCATTTTTGGTAAAATAGCACAAAACCCACACCAAAATAACAGAGCAGAAAATATTATAATACTAAATATGAAGCACTATATTTATTGTCAAAAGTGTTTAGGTAAAGCTCTGTACTTACCCACTCTAATTAGTAACCTTAAAACTTCATATAACATCGAGAGATACTTAGCAAAAAAATGTGACAAGGAAGCTACTTTTATTGAGGATTTCAGTGCTTACCATTCAGCTTTTAGAAAATAAATATAACCATTACATTAAGGTAGTGTCTTTCATTATGAAATAGATTTCAATTTACCAACGTAATTAATTTTTATATTTTTTCAATTTGCTTGTGTTTTTGTTGGACTCGTTTCTTTTCCATTAAATGTTTTTATTAGCAATAGTCAGTTATTTTTTTGTCACCCTTTCAGAAATTGTCTTTGCTTTCGTCGGAAATCTCGTTCCCTCTTCTCTTCTTCCTTTTATGTTTCCTTTCTCTCTTATCTTTGTATTTCCTTTTCAAAATCAGCTTCTACTTTTTATCCAAACTATCCCCCAATCCCATTTTTCAATTAGCTCTAGGCAATATATTCATTGGTTGATTGTTTTCAATTCTACATACACTACACTGCCCAATAATTAAGAATGTAATAGTAGATTATAATAGATTTAAAATACACCAAAAATGTAGGAGTATTCATAGAAATTGATTACATGTACATAATTAAGAGAGTATTGATGTATATGTTTGTCTGGAACTAAAAAAAAAAAAAAAAAAAAAAAGAGGTAATGTATCGTTCGCAACCTATACCTATTCCTGTGCCTTATGTTGGGACCTTAGATTATGATAAGATCATTGTGGTGTCCGGTGGCCCTCCCTCAACAATTGACTTCTTCTTAACACCTGATCAGAATTTAACTAAATTTGGTAGGAAGCATCCCTATGGGACTTGACTTGACTTGAGATCTCAACCTCTAACCATATATGGCATTGCTGGCCATGGGCATCTAAAGACAAATACGTCCATGTTGGGAAAATAGGCCCAGGGGTCTTTTTACAACCCCAAGATTCAAGGTTTTTCTAGGTGATATTTTCAAAGCAGTCGAGATCCCCACCCCATAATCATACACAAAGCTATTAACCAATGGAACATGAATATAATTTTGATGATTATTCAAATAAACCAGGTGAGCCATACAGGCCCTCTGGGCCTCTTGTTATGTTTAGTGCCCTAAGAGCCCTAACAGAGAAAAAAGAAAAGCAATACAAGATATATCTATTGTCATGATTACTCAATGTTGGACTCCAAATATTAACGTCATTCCATCACCTAATAACCTACAAGAAATATGCAAGTGTATGATGATATTAAATAAGTGTATGATAATATTAAATAAGTGGCTATGTTCATATTATTCGTAGATTCACAGCTTTTCTGACAAAATCAAGTATCTTTTCCTGTCCATACCGTTTTCTTATTTGTGTAGCGCTTTTTGCACGTAATGTGTTTAATTCAGTATAAAACATTCACTTAGGTAATCATAATAAGTAGTGCAACTTGCAGTCAGAAACAATAAGTTCTGTTAAATTGTTGCAGGTTCAAGGAGCTGCAAAGAACACAAATAAGACTGCTGCAACAAAAGAGGTATGTAATCAAAAATGTACAAATCAAACCATCAATTGGGAGTGGAGGTGGGGGTGGGGGTGTCAAAATGTCAATTGTAGGCTTAAACATAAGAAATAAGTGTAACAAGTGATAGAACAATAAAAATGTCTTCATTTTGCTTGAGTAGCAATGGAAGGGGATTGCTCTGTAACTCAGTGGTCTATGTTGAAAAATCAGTTGATTGCTTACTACAGGTTGTAGGATTTTGTTTCTTATAATACTGAGATACAATCTACTCCAGCTGTAATAGTCGGTCAAAAACAAAAGACTTTTAAACTGACTAAATTCAAAATTGTAAAAGATGACATTCCATGTGATTTTTCAGACCGTTGATTTTGACTCTCATGAGTGGTATTAAAAGATCTGAGATTTCATTAGTTCATCTGTGCTTTTTCATGATCTTTACATCCAAAACTAGACATAACTTTCTTACTTTCAGGTAGATGTATGTCAATTTCTGTTGACCCCATTTTCTGGTAATCAGTGAGCTCAAACAGCAGTTTTAGTTCTGTATTTTCCTTTGTCCATAGGCCTTTCACGATAGATAATCATGCTTTTAATAATTGTCTGATTAGTTTGTACATAAGCTGATGACAGTAGTGGTGTAAGGTGTTCTATCAACTGTAATTTCTGAAAAAGTGAATATGCATAAGTTGAAAAATATATTAAAATTAATACTCCATCCATTTTACTTTCAGGGTCAGAACGGTCTTTCTGGATGGTCTGGAAGATGATGAAGTAGACATTATTCAACTGCAAGTATCAGATCATGTATCTGGCAAGACATCAAGTTCTACGCAAACAGAAACAGTTACGGTAATGTCAGGCGACGATGATCCCCGCAAGATGTTCACCAAAAACACAAAAGATATGGCTGTTCAGTGTACTCTAATGGATCATTCGATGTCCTCCAAAATGGATGGAATGGACACAAAATTAACAAACATTCTTGCCATCCTAAGCGCCATCAACAACGACAAACTGGAAAAGTGATAACCATGCTAGGTAGTTTCACCCCCTCATTAACAGATTTTGACATTGAAAATGTCTTAACGTTATTAACAGACATGCCTCAGCCAAGCCCCGCTCCATCAGCTCATTCACCAACACTTCCTCAAATGACAACGTTACCTCCTATGCAAGCAGTATCTCCAACGCCAGCACTCTCACCAACTCCAACAGTCCCTTCACCACCAGTAATAACCCACAAGCCAACTTTCACCACACCAACAACAAATTCTACACCTACCATCGATCTGATGACGACAGTCCCTTCACCACCAGTAATAACCCACAGGCCATCTTTCACCACACCAACAGCAGATCCTACACCTACCATCGCTCTGATGACGACAGTCCCTTCACCAGCAGCAGTAAGAGGTGAGGGTAGGACATGCCATTATTAACAACACCATGGGCAGAGCATGTTCCACCGGTAACTGTGTCTGGACTCTGGCGCAATAATTGTTGTTGGACGCAACTACCGAGGGAAGAGAGGAAAGGTTGCCTTGTCCCCGAGAAGGACACATGCAATTGAACATTGTGTAGTGGCTTGTTATGGACAGTCAAGTGAAAACCTAGCTGAGATGCGTCGGGCAATCAACACTGGAATTTGAAATCTTAGTTACAAATCCAGATGCAAAAAAAAAAGCCTATATTGATTCAAGTGATATGGATAATTTGAGACAGAAATCAAAGCTATCAGTGACAATGATATTGTCATCATGATTAGAGTGATAACTTGTTATAAACTGCTATCAGTGACAATGAAAATGTTTATTATAACCATGTCAAATACAGTAAGTGATTGATGATGACAATGAAGTTCCAATAAAAAAAATTGGAAGCCTGTCACACATTCAATCTCAGCTGTATGCCTTGTCTTAGTCCGATTTTAGAAGCATGTTTAGAAGGAAACAAAGTTGTAATATTTTAGTTTCATCCATACAGTTATGATTATTAAATACATGAGTAGATATTTTCCCACTTCCTCCGGATTTTATATGTTTTTCTCTTAACTTTTTTTTTCAAATCAAAACCATACATAACAAAGAACAATTTTACTGCAAATGTTATATTTTATTTATCAATACTTATTTTTCTTTCCAATCATAACTAACGCTCAAATGATCATAATCCAATTGCATTACATAATTCATTACCACAAAATCATCAAAAGCATTTGCAATACCACATGTACATAATCCTTAACAGTGTCTTACATTATGATCCATCCAACAAAATGATACACGTTTGTTTTGCACCTTAAAGCTAAGCATCATTTACATAACATAATTCTGTACAGCTTGGATGAAAAGACCAACACAATTCTTGACTATGTTATCTTAAATATTTGTATGAATACACTATCCTAAACATCATTTGCATTACAACATTATTCAAGTAAAGAACCTAAAAATAATCAAAATTATTTTCATCACAACATAATTCTCAACACAGTTTATGTGCACATAACAATGTTAAATGCTAAACATAATTCTGTACAACAAAAACATAACAATCGGACACATAAAAAAATCTAATTTCATGGCAACTGCAATGACTCATGATATTACAACATGATTCCAGCAACGGTAATAAAAGAAGACAAAATATCTAGAATTGTTATTGAAAGCAATAACAGACGTCCCGCAAAGCCGATACATCACAGTGGAATGTCCCTACATATAAAATTTCATCAAAATCATATACATACTGTATTATTCTAAATTTGACGAATCCGAAGATTATGTGTATACGGAGTTGCTAAGGCAACGAAATCAATGCAGTTGAATTTGCAATCCCCTAATACCACTTTTAATACCAATTTTCACTGAATTAGAACAATATCAAAATTTCGATCAAGCAAATAAAAGGCTATAAAATGGCTGCCATTTCGTTTAAATTAAGAAAATAAGGTTACAAAAGTGACGAGTGTCATATGTGTACATTTATACCAAATTTCAGCAAATCAGACAATATTTAAATTTTGACCAATCCTTCAAATGAAACAAGAATCGTCAATGGATATGATTTTGGCCAATCACAAGCCACAGTACTCATTTTGGATGGTAGATATGTATAGGCATAGAAAAAAGTACACATTGCACAGCAACACATAAAACTGATCATGCATGCTAATATTGTTATGTTTGGTAAGAATTGGATCAGTAGTAATAGAGATAAGCTCCGGATAAGAACGTGGCAGAAAGAATATGAAGATGATAAGTATCACCAACTTTGTTCTAGGTTGACTTAATATATAACTAAGAAATGGAACAATAAGTCTCTGTGAATTCATTCGGGGCGACTTAATAATCAGTGTGATGTAGAGTCACATAATGTCTTCCAATATCAGTACTTTTAAAAAATGGTTGGACCTCCTTTATTTAGAATCACCTGGGGAATAACTCTGTGAATATGGTCTATATACCTTCCACATTTCTGCACACTAAGGGATTCCCAGAATTTACACATTCCCGACACCAGTTCATCTTTCTGCTTTGGTTTAATTTCTCTCTGGAGGTAATCCTTTAGAGCTGACCTAACGTTTTCTATTGTATTCAAGTCTGGTGAGGAAGCTGGTGTGGTCATAACTTTATCAAGCATGTCATGCTCCTCCATCCATTTTTGAGTTGATTTTGATATGTGTTTGCTGTCATTGTCCTGAAACATAAACAAGAGGCCCAGAGGGCCTGTATCGCTCACCTGGATTTCATGAGATATGAAACAAGAATGATGATTAAGTATATTTGTCACTGGTATTGCTATGTCAATATATCATAGGCATTTTATACGGGTACGTTAGGATTTGATGTAAAAAAATGCATTAATCCATGAAATAAAATGAACTTTTGGCACAACCCCATAGGGATGCTACCACACAAATGTGAGTGATATCCATTGCTTAGTTTCAGAAAAGAAGTTGTTTAAACCAATTGACCCCTTTTGACCCCGCCTTCTGCACCCCGGGGGGAGTGGGGGTCAGTTCCTTCCTTTATAAAATTTTGAATCCCTTCCCAAAAGGATGCTACCAGGAAAATATGAGCGATATCTCTTGCTTAGTTTCAGAGAAGTTGTTCATATCAATTCAGCCAAATTGACCCCTCTTGGCCCCGCCCCTCAGGCCCCCGGGGGGTCAGCCTCACCATTTGTACAATTTTGAATGCCCACCCAATAGTGATGCTACCAGGAAAATATGAGCAATATCCATTGCTTGGTTTCAAAGAAGAAGTCGTTAATAACAATATAGCCCAATTGACCACATTTGGCCCCGCCCCTCAGGCCCCCGGGGGGTCAGCTCCATCATTTGTACAATTTTTAATCCCCACCTCATAGTGATGCTACCTGGCAAATATGAGCGATATCCATTGCTTGGTTTCAGAGAAGAAGTTGTTTATATAAAGAGAGCCAAATTGACCCCTTTGGGCCCCGCCCCTCAGACCCCATGGGGGGCAGCCCCACCATTTGTACAATTTTGAATCCCCACTCCATAGGGATGCTACCAGGTAAATATGAGTGATATCCATTGCTTAGTTTCAGAGCAGAAGTCATTTATATATATCAATTCTGTAAAACTGACCCCTTTTGGCCCCGCCCCTCAGACCCCAGGGGGTCAGCCCCGTCATTTGTACAATTTCAAATTCCTACCCCAAGGTGATGCTACCAGTAAAATATGAAAGATATCCATTGTTTGGTTCCAGAGAAGAAGTCAATTATATGAATATAGCCCGATTGACCATATTTGGCCCCGCCCCTCTGGCCCCTGGGGGGGGGGGGGGGGGGGGGGGGGGTCAGTCCCATCATTTGTACAATTTTAAATCCCAACCCCATAGTGATGCTACCAGGCAAATATGAGTGACAGGCATTGCTCGGTTTCAGAGAAGTCGTTTATATCAATATAGCCAAATTGACCACATTCGGCCCCACCCCTCAGGCCCCTGGGGGGTCAGCCCCATCATTTGTACAATTTTGAATCCCCACCCCATAATGATGCTACCAGGCAAATATGAGCGATAGCCATTGCTTGGTTTCAGAGAAGAAGTCGTTTATATCAATATAGCCAGATTGACCACATTTGGCCCCACCCCTCAGGCCCCTGGGGGATCAGCCCCATTATTTGTACAATTTTGAATCCCCACCCCATAGTGATGCTACCAGGCAAATATGAGTGATAGCCATTGCTTGGTTTCAGAGAAGAAGTCGTTTATATCAATAGCGCAAAAATGACCCCTTTTGGCCCCGCCCCAGAGGCCCCCAGCGGGTCAGCCCCATCATTTGTACAATTCTGAGTCCCCTACCCATAGGGATGCTTTTGACCAAATTTGGTCAAATTCTGACATGTGGTTATGAAGAAGAAGTCAATTGTTGACGGACGGACGGACGACGGACGACAGACGACGGACGACAGACGACGGACGGACGGACGACGGACGACGGACGCAACGGTATGGCATAAGCTCACCTTGGTCCTTCGGACCAGGTGAGCTAAAAAGAGCCCAATAGGCCTGAATCAGTTACCTTATCCCGATATCATTTAACATAGTTTGCAACAAACCTATCAAAGACCAGATTCTTGATTATTGCAAAGATGTTGATTAGTATTTTAGACAATTTGATCCCTGTGACCTTGGAAGTAGGTCAAATTTGTTAAATTAAACAAAGGGCCTGTTTCCAAAATGGCCCCTTCCCTGATTCCAATTTCATGTTGGTGGTGCATTGCCCATGCCGTTGTGGTCACAAATCTATAAAGTATAAAGATTTAGGTCACTTGGTTTTTTTTATGGCTCCTCAAGTTGTACCTTTCAGAAGCTGTTTAAGTGTTGATAAAATGTGCATGTTATGTAAAATATTAATGAAAATCTGATCAAATGATGTTCACTGTAAAGAATACATTCGTGGCATGATTGTGACAAAAAATCATGTTTCCATCGCGCCACAAACATACCACAGCCTCCCAAAACACACATACGCACTCATCACACGCATACATGTCGCACGCACGGGAGGCCGTCCTTAAATGACCTTAGCTGTTAATAGGACGTTAAACAAAATAAACCAAACCAAACCAAACCATCGCGCCATTTGGCTGGTTTATGGAAGAAACAATCTCAAAAATGTCATTTTCGATGATAACATTTTAGACACAAAAACTGTGTTTTAAGATCACCTGGACCCAATAGGGGAAATAGAGGTAATTCCTTTAAATCGCTATTAGTCATAAAGTTATGAATGGATGAACCCAATTTGGTCAGAAACATCCTTAGCAGAAGGGGAACAGATTTTGCATAAATGACGACTCTGACCCCCAAGGGGCCAAAGGGGCGGGGTCCAATAGGGGAAATAGAGGTCATTCCTTTAAATCGCTACTTGTCATAAAGTTATGAATGGATTTGAACCCAATTTAGTCAGAAACATCCTTGGCAGAAGGGGATCAGATTTGCATAAATGGTGACTCTTACCCCCAAGGGGCCTGAGGGGCTTGGCCCAATAAGGCAAATTGAGGCAATTCCTTTAAATCGCTACTAGTCATTAAGTTATGAATGGATTTCAATCAAATTTGGTCAGAAACATCCTGTGGGGAAGGGGAACATATTTTTCATAAATGGTGACTCTAACCCCCAAGGGGCCAAAGTGGTTGGGCCTAATGGGGAAATAGAAGTAATTCCTTTAAATCGCTACTAGTCATAAAGTTATGAACGAATTTGAACCCAATTTAGAAACATCCTTGGCAGAAGGGGAACAGATTTTGTAGAAATTGTGACTCTGACCCCCAAGGGGCCAAAGGGGCGGGGCCCCATAGGGGAAATAGAGGTAATTCCTTCAAATTGCTACTAGTTATAAAGTTATGAATGGATTTGAACCAAATTTGGTCAGAAACATCTTTGGGGAAGAGGAACAGATTTTGCATCAATGGTGTTTCTTACCCCCGAGGGGCCAAAGGGGCGGGACCATAGGGGTAATAGAGGTAATTCTTTTAAATCGCTAGTAGTAATAAAGTTATGAATGGATGTTCTAAAAACAATTCTTGAGGTATTTCAGACCCTTAGGGAGTTATTTCTTTAAAGCAGTTGGGATCCCCACACCACACCATTGAGATTGACAAATCAAACGAATTGAACATGAACATTATTTTGAAATTTTGTCTAATCCAACCAGGTGCGCGATACAGGCCCCATGGGCCTCTTGTTTACACCAAAGATGGAAAATAAAGAGCAGAGTCATTACAAAGTTTAGCTAATTATAATGCGTCACTAAACACGTTTGCACAGAACAGTTAACGTCCAGGAGAACCACATGCACCCATGTCACCAGAATCATCGTCGCTCTCCTCAACTTCAGGATCGCTGTACTCATTAAATGCATCAAGTTCTAACTGCATGTTCGAGTCAAGTTGATTTGACCCCCAATGCCCTTTTTTTTTTTTCCCCAAACCTTTACATCCCCCCAATCCCATTTTTCAATTAGCTCTAGGCAATATATTCATTGGTTGATTGTTTTCAATTCTACATACACTACACTGCCCAATAATTAAGAATGTAATAGTAGATTATAATAGATTTAAAATACACCACAAATGTAGGAGTATTCATAAAAATTGATTACATGTACATAATTAAGAGAGTATTGATGTATATGTTTGTCTGGAACTAAAAAAAAAAAAAAAAAAAAAGAGGTAATGTATCGTTCGCAACCTATACCTATTCCTGTGCCTTATGTTGGGACCTTAGATTATGATAAGATCATTGTGGTGTCCGGTGGCCCTCCCTCAACAATTGACTTCTTCTTAACACCTGATCAGAATTTAACTAAATTTGGTGGGAAGCATCCCTAAGGGACTTGACTTGACTTGAGATCTCCACCTCTAACCATATATGGCATTGCTGGCCATGGGCATCTAAAGACAAATACGTCCATGTTGGGAAAATAGGCCCAGGGGTCTTTTTACAACCCCAAGACTCAAGGTTTTTCTAGGTGATATTTTCAAAGCAGTCGAGATCCCCACCCCATAATCATACACAAAGCTATTAACAAATGGAACATGAATATAATTTTGATGATTGTTCAAATAAACCAGGTGAGCCATACAGGCCCTCTGGGCCTCTTGTTATGTTTAGTGCCCTAAGAGCCCTAACAGAGAAAAAAGAAAAACAATACAAGATATATCTATTGTCATGATTACTCAATGTTGGACTCCAAATATTAACGTCATTCCATCACCTAATTACCTACAAGAAATATGCAAGTGTATGATGATATTAAATAAGTGTATGATAATATCAAATAAGTGGCTATGTTCATATTATTCGTAGGTTCACAGCTTTTCTGACAAAATCAAGTATCTTTTCCTGTCCATACCGTTTTCTTATTTGTGTAGCGCTTTTTGCACTTAATGTGTTTAATTCAGTATAAAACATTCACTTAGGTAATCATAATAAGTAGTGCAACTTGCAGTCAGAAACAATAAGTTCTGTTAAATTGTTGCAGGTTCAAGGAGCTGCAAAGAACACGAATGAGACTGCTGCCACAAAAGAGGTATGTAATCAAAAATGTACAAATCAAACCATCAATTGGGAGTGGAGGTGGGGGTGGGGGTGTCAAAATGTCAATTGTAGGCTTAAACATAAGAAATAAGTGTAACAAGTGATAGAACAATAAAAATGTCTTCATTTTGCTTGAGTAGCAATGGAAGGGGATTGCTCTGTAACTCAGTGGTCTATGTTGAAAAATCAGTTGATTGCTTACTACAGGTTGTAGGATTTTGTTTCTTATAATACTGAGATACAATCTACTCCAGCTGTAATAGTCGTCAAAAACAAAAGACTTAAACTGACTAAATTCAAAATTGTAAAAGATGACATTCCATGTGATTTTTCAGACCGTTGATTTTGACTCATATGAGTGGTATTAAAAGATCTGAGATTTCATTAGTTCATCTGTGCTTTTTCATGATCTTTACATCCAAAACTAGACATAACTTTCTTACTTTCAAGTAGATGTATGTCAATTTCTGTTGACCCCATTTTCTGGTAATCAGTTAGCTCAAACAGCAGTTTTAGTTCTGTATTTTCCTTTGTCCATAGGCCTTTCACGATAGATAATCATGCTTTTAATAATTGTCTGATTAGTTTGTACATAAGCTGATGACAGTAGTGGTGTAAGGTGTTCTATCAACTGTTATTTCTGAAAAAGTGAATATCCATAAGTTGAAAAATATATTAAAATTAATACTCCATCCATTTTACTTTCAGGGTCAGAACGGTCGAAAGATTGTGGTGTGCTACGAAGGGTCAGGGGACAACACAGACAATGTCTGCATTCCATAAAGAGATCCGGTCTTTCTGGATGGTCTGGAAGATGATGAAGTAGACATTATTCAACTGCAAGTATCAGATCATGTATCTGGCAAGACATCGAGTTCTACGCAAACAGAAACAGTTACGGTAATATCAGGCGACGATGATCCCCGCAAGATGTTCACCAAAAACACAAAAGATATGGCTGTTCAGTGTACTCTAATGGATCATTCGATGTCCTCCAAAATGGATGGAATGGACACAAAATTAACAAACATTCTTGCCATCCTAAGCGCCATCAACAACGACAAATTAGAAAAAGTGATAACCATGCTAGGTAGTTTCACCCCCTCATTAACAGACTTTGACATTGAAAATGGCTTAACGTTATTAACAGACATGCCTCAGCCAAGCCCCGCTCCATCAGCTCATTCACCAACACTTCCTCAAATGACAACGTTACCTCCTATGCAAGCAGTATCTCCAACGCCAGCACTCTCACCAACTCCAACAGTCCCTTCACCACCAGTAATAACCCACAGGCCAACTTTCACCACACCAACAGCAGTTTCTACACCTACCATCGCTCTGATGACGACAGTCCCTACACCACCAGAAATAACCCACAGGCCATCTTTCACCACACCAACAGCAGATCCTACACCTACCATCGATCTGATGACGACAATCCCTTCACAACCAGTAATAACCCACAGGCCATCTTTCACCACACCAACAGCAGATCCTATACCTACCATCGATCTGATGACGACAGTCCCTTCACCACAAGTAATAACCAAGAGGCCAACTTTCACCACACCAACAACAAATTCTACACCTATCATCACTCTGATGACGACAGTCCCTTCACCGGCAGCAGTAACCCAAATTTTTTCAAGCAGTTCTGATGGTAGGCTGATGGAGATAGGATCATTCAATGACATGACTTACGTGCCAGGAGATGCTGAGGTGAGAGTACGACAGGCCATTATTAACAACACCATGTGTAGGGTATGTTCCACCGGTAACTTTGTCTGGACTCTGTTCTAGGAGGAGGAGCTTTTTGGACGCAACTACCGAGGGAAGAAAGGAAAGGTTGCCTTGTCCCCGAGAAGGACACATGCAATTGAACATTGTGGCTTGCTATGGACAGTCAAGTGAAAACCTAACTGAGACGCGTCAGGCAATCAACACTGGAATTCGAAATCTTAGTTACAAATCCAGATGCAAAAAAATGCCTATATTGATTGAAGTGATATGGATAATTAGAGACAGAACTCAAAGCTATCAGTGACAATGATGTTGTCATCATGATTAGAGTGAGAACTTGTTATGAACTGCTATCAGTGCCAATGCAAATGTTTATTATAACCATGTCAAATACAGTAAGTGATTGATGATGACAATGAAGTTCCAATACAAAAATTAGAAGCATGTCACAGATTCAATCTCAGCTGTATGCCTTGTCTTAGTCCGATTTTAGAAGCATGTTTAGAAGGAAATAAAGTTGTAATATTTTAGTTTCATCCATATAATTATGATTATTAAATACATGAGTAGATATTTTCCCACTTCTTCAGGATTTTATATGTTTTTCTCTTAACTTTTTTTTTCAAATCAAAACCATACATAACAAAGAACAATTTTACTGAAAATGTTATTTTTTATTTATCAATACTTATTTTTCTTTCCAATCATAACTAACGCTCAAATGATCATAATCCAATTGCATTACATAATTCTTTACCACAAAATCATCAATAGCATTTGCAATACCACATGTACATAATCCTTAACAGTGTCTTACATTATGATCCATCCAACAAAAGCATACACATTCGTTTTGCACCTTAAAGCTAAGCATCATTTACATAACATAATTCTGTACAGCTTGGATGAAAAGACCAACACAATTCTTGACTATGTTATCTTAAATATTTGTATGAATACACTATCCTAAACATCATTTGCATTACAACATTATTCAAGTAAAGAACCTAAAAATAATCAAAATTATTTTGATCACAACATAATTCTCAACACAGTTTATGTGCACATAACAATGTTAAATGCTAAACATAATTCTGTACAACAAAAACATAACAATCGGACACATAAAAAAATCTAATTTCATGGCAACTGCAATGACTCATGATATTACAACATGATTCCAGCAACGGTAATAAAAGAAGACAAAATATCTAGAATTGTTATTGAAAGCAATAACAGACGTCCCGCAAAGCCGATACATCACAGTGGAATGTCCCTACATATAAAATTTCATCAAAATCATATACATACTGTATTATTCTAAATTTGACGAATCCGAAGATTATGTGTATACGGAGTTGCTAAGGCAACGAAATCAATGCAGTTGAATTTGCAATCCCCTAATACCACTTTTAATACCAATTTTCACTGAATTAGAACAATATCAAAATTTCGATCAAGCAAATCAAAGGCTAGAAAATGGCTGCCATTTCGTTTAAATTAAGAAAATAATGTTACAAAAGTGACGAGTGTCATATGTGTACATTTATACCAAATTTCAGCAAATCAGACAATATTTAAATTTTGACCAATCCTTCAAATGAAACAAGAATCATCAATGGATATGATTTTGGCCAATCACAAGCCACAGTACTCATTTTGGATGGTAGATATGTATAGGCATAGAAACAAAGTACACATTGCACAGCAACACATAAAACTGATCATGCATGCTAATATTGCTATGTTTGGTAAGAATTGGATCAGTAGTAATAGAGATAAGCTCCGGATAAGAACGTGGCAGAAAGAATATGAAGATGATAAGTATCCCCAACTTTGTTCTAGGTTGACTTAATATATAACTAAGAAATGGAACAATAAGTCTCTGTGAATTCATTCGGGGCGACTTAATAATCAGTGTGATGTAGAGTCACATAATGTCTTCCAATATCAGTACTTTTAAAAAATGGTTGGACCTCCTTTATTTAGAATCACCTGGGGAATAACTCTGTGGATATGGTCTATATACCTTCCACATTTCTGCACACTAAGGGATTCCCAGAATTTACACATTCCCGACACCAGTTCATCCTTCTGCTTTGGTTTAATCTCTCTCTGGAGGTAATCCTTTAGAGCTGACCAAACGTTTTCTATTGGATTCAAGTCTGGTGAGGAAGCTGGTGTGGTCATAACTTTATCAAGCATGTCATGCTCCTCCATCCATTTTTAGCTCACCTGCCCGAAGGGCAAGTGAGCTTATGCCGAAGGGCAAGTGAGCTTATGCCGTGGCGCGGCGTCCGTCGTCCGGCCGTCCGTCCGGCGTCAACTTTTCCATTCAAACAACTTCTTCTCAATTAACCAAAAGGCCCAGAGACCTAATATTGGGCCTGTAGCATGCTGGGGTGAAGGGCTACCAAATTTGTTCAAATAAATAATGTTGGCCATCATTCAAGGTCACAGGGGTCAAAAAGGCTGAAATCTTTTAAACGACTTCTTCTCAATAACCAAGAGACCCATGGAGTTAATATCCTTTGGGCCCCCGCCCCTCAGACCCCATGGGGGGCAGCCCCACCATTTGTACAATTTTGAATCCCCACTCCATAGGGATGCTACCAGGTAAATATGAGTGATATCCATTGCTTAGTTTCAGAGCAGAAGTCATTTATATATATCAATTCTGTAAAACTGACCCCTTTTGGCCCCGCCCCTCAGACCCCAGGGGGTCAGCCCCGTCATTTGTACAATTTCAAATTCCTACCCCAAGGTGATGCTACCAGTAAAATATGAAAGATATCCATTGTTTGGTTCCAGAGAAGAAGTCAATTATATGAATATAGCCCGATTGACCATATTTGGCCCCGCCCCTCTGGCCCCTGGGGGGGGGGGGGGGGGGGGGGGGGGGGTCAGTCCCATCATTTGTACAATTTTAAATCCCAACCCCATAGTGATGCTACCAGGCAAATATGAGTGACAGGCATTGCTCGGTTTCAGAGAAGTCGTTTATATCAATATAGCCAAATTGACCCTGACGCACATTCAAGGTCACATCGATCAAGTATGCTTAAATCTTTAAATGATTTTTTAGTGAAAAGCCAAAGTGCGGAGAGACATTATATTGGTCCTGTAGCATGCTTTCAAATAACTGCATATATGAAAAGATCACTGCATTGCAGGTGAGCGATTCGGGCCCATTGGGCCCTTGTTGAGTTGATTTTGATATGTGTTTACTGTCATTGTCCTGAATCGATATCATTTAACAACAAACCTATCAAAGACCAGATTCTTGATTATTGCAAAGATGTTGATTAGTATTTTAGTCAATTTGATCCCTGTGACCTTGGAAGTAGGTCAAATTTGTTAAATTAAACAAAGGGCCTGTTTCCAAAATGGCCCCTTCTCTGATTCCAATTTCATGTTGGTGGTGCATTGCCCATGCCGTTGTGGTCACAAATCTATAAAGTATATAGATTTAGGTCACTTGGTTTGTTTTTTATGGCTCCTCGAAGTTGTACCTTTCAGAAGCTGTTTAAGTGTTGATCAAATGTGCATGTTATGTAAAATATTAATGAAAATCTGATCAAATGATGGTCACCGTAAAGAATACATTCGTGGCATGATTGTGACAAAGAATCATGTTTCCATGGCGCCATTTGGCTGTTTTATGGAAGAAACAATCTCAAAGATGCCATTTTCGATGATAACAGTTTAGACACAAAAACTGTGTTTTAAGATCACCTGGACTGAGCTTATGTCATGGCGCAGCGTCCGTCGTCCGTCCGTCCGTCCGTTTATTGGATTTTGACCAAATTTAGCCAGAAACATCGTTGGCAGAAGGGGAACAGATTTTGCATAAATGGTGACTCTGTCCACCGAGGGGCTAAAGGGGCGGGGCCCAATAGGGGAAATAGAGATAATTCATTTAAATCGCTACTAGTCATAAAGTTATGAATGGATTTGAACCCAATTTGGTCAGAAACATCCTTAGCAGAAGGGGAACAGATTTTGCATAAATGGTGACTCTGACCCCCGGGGGGCCAAACTGGGCGGGGCCCAATAGGGGAAATAGAAGTAATTCATTTAAATCGCTACTAGTCATAAAGTTATGAATGGATTTTAACCCAATTTGGCCAGAATCTTCCTGGAGGGAAGGGAAACAGATTTTGCATAAATGGTGACTCTAACCCCCAAGGGGCCAAACTGGTGGGGCATAATGGGGAAATAGAAGTAATTCATTTAAATCGCTACTAGTTATAAAGTTATGAAAGGATTTGAACCCAATTTGGTCAGTAACATCCTTGGGGGAAGGAAAACAAGATCTTGCATAAATGGTGGCTCTGACCCCAAAGGGGCCAAAGGGGCGGGGCCCAATATGGGAAATAGAGGTAATTCCTTGAAATCACTACTAGTCATAAAGTTATGAATGGATTTGAACCCAATTTGGACAGAAACATCCTTGGGGGAAGGGGAACAGATTTTGCATAAATGGTGACTCTGACCCCCGGGCGGCCAAAGGGGCGGGGCCCCATAGGGGAAATAGAGGTAATTCCTTCAAATTGCTACTAGTCATAAAGTTATGAATGGATTTGAACCAAATTTGGTCAGAAACATCTTTGGGGAAGGGGAACAGATTTTGCATCAATGGTGTTTCTTACCCCCCAAGGGGCCAAAGGGGCGGGCCCATAGGGGTAATAGAGGTAATTCTTTTAAATCGCTAGTAGTAATAAAGTTATGAATGGATGTTCTAAAAACAATTCTTGAGGTATTTCAGACCCTTAGAGAGTTATTTCTTTAAAGCAGTTGGGATCCCCACACCGTAACCATATATATAGCATTGTTTGAGATTGACAAATAAAACGAATTGAACATGAACATTATTTTTACATTTTGTCTAATCCAACCAGGTGAGCGATACAGGCCCCATGGGCCTCTTGTTTACTCCAAAGATGGAAAATAAAGAGCAGAGTCATTACAACGTTTAGCTAATTATAATGCGTCACTAAACACGTTTGCACAGAACAGTTAACGTCCAGGAGAACCACATGCACCCATGTCATCAGAATCATCGTCGCTCTCCTCAACTTCAGGATCGCTGTACTCATTTAATGCATCAAGTTCTAACTGCATGTTCGAGTCAAGTTGATTTGACCCATCCACATCTCCCGGAGGAGGTGTATCAAATCCCTCGAAAGGGTCGTCGGTCTCGTCGTCGTCACAGAATAACATATCATCCTGCGAACCATCAATTGCATTTGTTATGCCCGTTTTCAGAAAAAGATTTTCTGACCACTTCAGGTGAAACTTCACTCCATGCCTGCTTTATCCATGTCAGGATCTGTTCCCTTTCCGGAGGTCGTCTGTTGCCCCCCTTTGTTAGCGATACCTTGCCATAAAACAACCAATCATCATACAATTCACGATAGGTGTCCTTGAATGGTTTATTCCAACTAACATCACAAGGTTGGAGTTTGCTGGTGTAGCCACTAGGAATCACGGCCTTATCGCTGTTGTAATCATGACTGACCTTAGTTTTAATTAAAGTCGTTCTATGCGCTGAAAATTAGTCCCATACAAGTAGGCGACAGGTAGAATTTTTTCTCCATATGACACGGAGCCAGTGTTCCATGACCGATTCATTTGCCCATGCTGCTGGTGTCATTAACACGTGCACCCCCAGTGGAATGTTTTTAGGTGGTCGTTTGCCCTTCAACAAAACTAAAGGTTGTAACTTTGTTCCGTCACCCATTGCTGCCAAACACACCGTTATTCTGGTGTTTTCATTACCCGTATACCCCACTGTGACCGTGTTTACTCCCTTTTCTTCAATCGTGTATTCTCCGGGCATGTCAACCCTGTGTATTTCACTTTCAAGGCGAATTGGCATTTTGTCGATGTCATTGAAGCAAAACATTTCGTCACAGCATGCATTTGTAGCAATCCATTTCGGCACAGTTTATAACTATTTGCTTTATGGGACGAAATGACCTGAAACAAATTGATAGATTATACAAGCTATATATTCTAGTCATGCTAATTCGGACATAGAAAATTCACTTCCAAGCTTCTGGAAGCAGTCATTTGATTGGCTAATCCAAAAGGTCACCCTGACGTGACCCCTTATGGGATGTTGTTAGATGTTCGTGTAACGTAGTGATTATGACCATCTAGATTTTAATTAGATTGTTAATGCATGACTTCATTATTTATTCAAAGCAGCTGGGATCCCCAAACTATAACCATATATATATAGCATTGTTTGAGATTTACAGATAACACGAATTGAACAGGAACATTATTTTGACATTTGGTCTAATCCAACCAGGTGAGCGATACAGGCCCCATGGGCCTCTTGTTGGAGAATTTAAGTCCAAATATAAGAACAAATAATTGGACAATTATTTTATAGAATTCAACCATTTCAGTGTTCTTTTTCTGTTAGAAAAATATCCTTTTTCGGCATAGCCGTCTAATTTGGTTTTGGCCCCGGATATGACGCGACAGGTGGCGTTCTGGTCAAGATGAAGTATGTGATTGGTCAATGTAGCGGTCAATGCAAAATGCTGAATATGCAAATGTTGTGACATATACGGAAACAAAAATGGCTTCCAATGTGAATCGACTGCGGTTGAAAACTATAACAGCTTCCGCAATGAAGAGAATAATAGGAAAATGGGTCAAATACAATCCTAGAATTAAACTTGGGAAGTAGTACAATAGATTGTAACAGTTCAAACATGAAAACAGCAGTAATACGGACGCCGCTCGTATTCTGCTTGAATGTTTGATAGTAGGTCATGATAATCTCGGTAATATTTACACAAATACAGTCTGTACCAGTACATCGCTACTGTCACTATACTATATGAACAGTGTCTACACTTATTTACACATAAATATGTGTGCCGTAATATTTACAGAACATGTTATTTAACATTTAAACCACTGTGTATAATATCGTTATCCAACTTACCCAGATGGAATATAGATATCGCCTTGTAAACTATCGTGTGTTTGTGTTGCCACGATTTCAAAACAGTCACGTAATGATCTAAAAATAATTTCCGCGCTAAATTTAGAGGGGGATTCCCAACTGAATCGAGTGGTCAAGCTGGACATAGGGATTGACTGTGAACATTGGAACAGCACAGAAACATAACTGGAAATTAACAAAACGCGTACATTCAGTGAAAATTGCAACGTTTTTACCGTGATGTCCCTTTTTAAATGAATGCAAGCTGAATAAGTGGATGCATCTATTCAGATGACACATATGTAGTCTTATTATCACCAAAAATAATTCAAACTGATATGATTTTGTTATCCGTGCTGAAACTGCGCATTTATTAATTACATCGTAGTTCGTTTATTTATTTCACCAGTAGTTTTACATTATAACCACCAGCATTAAAACTATGCCGTTTATCTTTTTTAACGATATTTCTTGTTAGAAATGATTTTTAAACGAAATATTTCAAAATAATAAAGATTGCTCTGTTTCCCATTAAATCAGCCAAAAAAATGGGAAACTTATTGTGATTACATTTTTTTTTTCTATTCCATATTGGGTCAATTTGTGTTTCTGTTAGTATATATTGTATGGATGACCTGGTATTGCAATCAGTACTTGTTCCCAACATCCCTAACCCTATTAAAGCCCCATTCCGGGAAAGTTTGTTTAATATTTATTATTTTCTACAGAAAACATCCATAACAAAGGAAAACATTAATGAAAAATTAAAATTCGTCATATTTATGGAGTTATTAACGGAATTCCATCGAAACGCTAAAATTTCTAGTGGTGAATGAGATATGGTAATTTCATATGTTAATGAGATAAAGCGCCACCTACCGGAGACCTATTATCGAGAAGCAATATGGCGTCCAAAACAAAAACGCCAAAGCTCGTTCGAAAAAAACAACCTAAGTGACTCTGAAAAAAAACGCAGGAAACAGCGGTATGCAACGGAGCATAAGCAAATAACACTTGGAAAGGAGCGTACCCGTTGGAGAGCTCACCAAGATATAATTGAAACAAACATAGGGGAAATGTTTCGATTGATCAGAAGCGCGACACATATCTAGTGCTGGCGATACTATTTATTTATTTATTTATTGGTAGCGTAGAAGGAAAAAAGACCATTTCAGCCGCAGTGATCGCTTTATTGTTGTCAAACATTTGTATGTAATAGCTAGCATCGAATATCTAATTGTCTGCAAGAAAAGAAGTGCATGATTCAGTGAGAAAAAGTACGTTTTACTGACCGAGACGTTGCTGTCAGAACTCGCCACGCTGCACGTTTGTTTTGGGTATCATACAGCCTCGTTTTCGATTTCTCTTCATTACCATACTATTTTGGGAGTTTATAAATAGATATGTACGCTCGGAATTCGCCGCGATTAATTAACTAATTAATTAGTATTCAACTCTAAAAATACGACGAAACAACATGTAAATAAACATTATATGCACACAGAAAAGTTTATTTATGAACATTGCTTCCCGGAATGGGGCTTAAAAGCCGAACCCGAACTGTTTTTGAAATGGCCATTACAAGTAACCCATGGAAACAGCAATTTTTCTACGGTATCATTTGTAGATGATAAAGACCAATTAACATATTTTAAAACATTTTACAAACGTAACAATGCATACAAATTCAGGTCGAGTAAAGTTCGGAGGACTGGTTTTCAAGTCCTGATCTTTTCGCTTGATTATTATAATCAACTATAATCAGACCTGTTTACTTGTACGCTTTTGGCGTATTTTTTACGCTAAATGATGGCTAATTACGCCTCTACGCTTTGTTTGAAAAAAATACGCTAAATAAAGAATTGCTTGTTGATTGTTTTACTCTTACGTATACTGTTCCGTGTATTCAGTGTTCTCCTATCGAACGCACCCAAAATCATAGTCATATAACGGCTTGCGTAATACCAGCACACAACGTTATTGTAAAGCGTTTTGTTGATTAAAAGCATGCGGCATTCTCTAGATTCTTCCATACAAGGTGCGCTACAATGAACTGTAACAACGTTACTGTGAGAGGCGTTCCGATGGTAAAGCACAAGGTCAAATCGGTCCGGTAATGGCCGCACATCAACAATTCTCAAGAGGAGAAAATGCCGAAAAGGAAAGCAATGGATGATAATTTGAACGTGTCAAATGAACTTAAACAGCGACATTTACAGACCTATATCCCTGAATACCATGCGGCTTATAAATGCCTTGGTCCTTCCAAAAAAGGAGACGCATTTGTTCACTGTTCAATCTGCAACTCGGACTTTTCTTGTGGCCATGCTGGAATGTTTGATTGCCGGAGACATGTTGAAAGAAAAAATCACACGAAAGCAGCTGCTGATGTGGAAAGGAACAGATCTATTCTTTCCTTTTGTGGCAAACAAACAGAAACAATGGAGAACAAAAAAAGAAACGTTACCAAGGCAGAGCTGTTGATGTGCGAGTTCATTGCCGAAAAAAATCTGTCACTGTCAACAGCAGACACACTTCCAAACGTGTTCAAGGAAATGTTCCCCGACTCTAAAATAGCTACAGGTAAATTATATGATTCGTCTCATAATTAACAACTCCGTATAAGAAACCGCTTACATTGAAAAAAAAAATTAAAAACAAAATGTCAGCACAGTCATTGACAGTGTAATATTTTCATGTCAGTAGTGTTTCTAGTCCCATCAGGTTTTTTTTTTAATTTAAAACACAATGCTCACAGATGGGACTATAGTGTTTCAATATTAAATTTATTTCATGTTGGGCTTGTTTAAGTTTTGTTCATTGTCATTTTTAGAGATGAAGTGTGCAAGAAACAAGGCAACATGTTTCATCAAAGAAATCTCTTCAATGAAGCAAAATGTTTTACAACAGAGGATGAAAGAAGGACCATTTACAATTTCAACAGATGGTAGTAACGATGAGAAAAGCAAACAGTACCCTCTGGTGATTAGAAGTTTAGACACTTCCACGGGAACAGTTAATTCTGAGCTGCTATCAGTTCCTATCTGTGATGGCTCAGCAACAGGTAAAGGGATGCATATGTTGAGATATGAAAAGTACTGTGTTACTTTTGTGTAGTGTTTAACATCCGACAAACACTTAACAGGTCCTTTACGGACATTCTTGTATTTGACAGAGCGAACTTCATAGTGCTCTCTCGATAATACTACATTGGTGCACATAGTAAATAAAAGTGTTTACCCTCTGATTAACATCTACAATTTGACAACCATTTGTGATGGGTATGGTAAGTTAGAACATATACATAGTCCTGTATTCTAAACCGGCATATAATGTATCGCTTGCAGAAAAATCATAAAATGGTCATCTCATAAGACTCCACCAAGTTTGTCATGTAAAACATTGATTGTACACATTTATTTGCATTCAGTATGTTCAAGTCCTGTGTCAGGAAAAACAGAACTGACCAAAGGTCAACATTGGGTGATGACACTCTTGAAGCCTTGCTGGTTTTGCAATCTTCTGCAAAAAAAGAACAGTTACTCTGAAAAGGAGTTGGATCACATAAGGGGCTCTTATGCTAGGTCACTGAAATCGTAAATTACTTGTGAGTACCTGTAATTGGTATAATTTGTAAATATGTTTATTCTATACTAGTGTGGAATTTTGTGTTTAAGTTTTCTAGTCATACTTATATTTATTATGATTTTTCATTGAGATTACATTATATGAAGTTATAAGAATTTAATACTACAGTCCCTCTGGTCATATTTACTAGTGCTTTATGAAATCTGCTAAATTATATCATTAAAGTGTTCTTCAGTATTTTGCTAAATACATGTATGTAAATATATCATTGCCAAATGTACATAAAGTCTCTAGTCATTCTTACATTTATTACAATTTCTTATCCAGATGAAATGAAATAATAATTGTCATATTCCATGAATCCATGTGGTGAATCAATGATATTTTCCCTCCTACATGTAATACACAAAATGTATCAAATCTGAAAATCTTATTTTTACGAGATACAATGTACTAGTATTTTCATAATTTATGTTTCAGTTCGCTTTTATTGATAATATCAAAATGAATAAAAACAACTCGGTGAAAAGGCCCTATTATCAAATCAAATTTAACCGTTTAGCTTTTTTGATTAAAAGCAATTTATTCTCGAGAATTTACATTACTATATGATTAATAAAAGACAGAAAAGTATCATTCGTTTGAATGTAACCGAGCTGACAAAATGTTCGGAAGGAATCAATTAACACACCGATATTATCAGACGTGAATAATTTAGTTTAGAAGTATTATCGGTAACTTCTGAAGTTACTCTCCTTATGAGGTTACGGATGATTGAGGTCGGTAGTATGTCCGTGACAGCAAGGTAACAAGTTGTTCTGTTTATATACATCAGTGGTATCTTATTCAGTTTCCACAGGTCGGTAGTATGTCTGTGACAGCAAGGAAACAAGTGTTTCTGTTTATATACATCAGTGGTATCTTATTCAGTTTCCACAGGTCGGTAGTATGTCTGTGACAGCAAGGAAACAGGTGTTTCTGTTTATCAGTGGTATCTCATGTGAATGTCCTTAAGCGGGGGAGCGGACGGCTGTGGATACACACCGGAAGTTTGGAGACTCGGATACACATTTGATATATCCGCGGGTTTAAATCCATCGTACTCTCTCCCGTATCCCCGGAATGGACCTTTCTGTGAGTTGTGGATATTCCCCAATCCGATGTCTGCATCCTGTGTTTGTCGCGATAAGAGATGGGAAGAGTTTTGGTGACTGAAGTTTGTAGAAAAATTAGGGCGGCTGTCAGGTACGTTATTTTCACCTCTATAATCCGTACGATCAGTTGTGGTCCTGAGAATGAAAACCGTAACATTATAACTATTTTATCTATTCATACATGAAAACAATTATAAAAATATTCAGTGCCTATGAGCTACATGAATGTATGACAGCCATCTTGGATTTCGAAGGACCCAATAGATAACAATTTGACACGACCATAATATCAGAACGAATGACTCTACTGGCCATATGACTTAAGAGAAGTTGATACGGTATTCCTTGACTGTTATTAGGACGTTGAACAAATATAACCAAACCAATCAAAATTATATCATATGTGCACACAAATAACATATTAAAGGAATAGCGCAGTACGAAAAGAGGCTCTATGTATGTGAGGAGTATGTAAACAAAAGAATCAATGCAAACGTTTAATAAGTGAAAACCCTCCTCTGCGGGAGTACAATATACATGCATGTCAAAATAGGAGATTCATTGAATAATTTTTAAAAAATCGATATATACATTGGCAAAGGCGTTCAATACTATGTTTCTCAAAATTTAAAGAACATAGCCAAACACTCTCAAATTAAAGTTTTGTCTCGAAAAGTTAGTTTTCCGCTACCAAACCGATTACTTTACGTCATCACGTGATCTTTTACGAAGACATAAGAAACGTAAGCTAAAAAGCAACATACGTTGAAAAAGATAATCTTTTTGGTTTATAAACTTTAAGTTTAGATCACAAGTGTTCTTCCGATATATAGGTCAAGCAGATAACATCAAAATGTGAGTTTGAATACAAATATAATGGATAATTAACTTTATTAGCTAAACGTTAAATCCATTCGAAACACGAAATAAGCATTCAGTATATAATGTATTTTTTGCTAATTTGCAGCACGTACCTTTTAGACCTCATTTTAATGAGCACCACTCCAAGTACAAGGATAATGACAAAGGCGAATGCTCCAGTACCAGCTACTGCAGCCAGTGATAGCTTATTCCAGGCCACTGTACAGAGTGTAAAATCACGGGGTTTCTTATTTATTCAAAAACAGACGATGTCAACTAAACTAAATTCTACAGTGCAATAGAGTAAAGAGTTCGGAAGTTTCCGGACACATAAAAGGCCTCTTTATTATTATTTGTTTTAGTAGTGTATTACTATAATTAGTTACTCCCCTTTTTATATTTTCATATGTAGACTCCCCTTGGTGCCTAGTTATGCATATTGCATTTTGAGACCAATCGGAAAACAACATGGCCGACAGGCAGCCATCTTGGATTTTGACAATTGAAGTTTGTTATCGCTATTTCTGAGAAAGTACTGAAGGGATCTTTCTCAAATTTCATATGTAGGCTTCCCTTGGTGCCTAGTTATGCATATTGCATTTTCAGACCAATCGGAAAACAACATGGCCGACAGGCAGCCATCTTGGATTTTGATAATTGAACTTTGTTATCGCTATTTCTGAGAAAGTACTGAAGGGATCTTTCTCAAATTTCATATGTAGGCTTCCCTTGGTGCCTAGTTATGCATATTGCATTTTGAGACCATTCGGAAAACAACATGGCCGACAGGCAGCCATCTTGGATTTTGATAATTGAAGTTTGTTATCGCTATTTCTGAGAAAGTACTGAAGGGATCTTTCTCAAATTTCATATGTAGACTCCCCTTGGTGCCTAGTTATGCATATTGCATTTTGAGACCAATCGGAAAACAACATGGCCGACAGGCAGCCATCTTGGATTTTGACAATTGAAGTTTGTTATCGCTATTTCTGAGAAAGTACTGAAGGGATCTTTCTCAAATTTTATATGTAGATTCCCCTTGGTGCCTAGTTATGCATATTGCATTTTGAGACCAATCGGAAAACAACATGGCCGACAGGCAGCCATCTTGGATTTTGACAATTGAAGTTTGTTATCGCTATTTCTCAGAAACTTATGAAGGGATCTTTCTGAAATTTCATATAAAGGTTCCTCTTGGTGCCTAGTTATGCATATTGCGTTTTGAGACCAATTGGAAAACAACATGGCCGACAGGCAGCCATCTTGGATTTTGACAATTGAAGTTTGTTATCGCTATTTCTCAGAAAGTACTGAAGGGATCTTTCTCAAATTTCATATGTAGGTTTCCCTCAGTGCGTAGTTATGCATATTGCATTTTGAGACCAATCGAAAAACAACATGTTAATCCTTTGGAGATCTGTAGTTAGAGGAAATAATTAGCGTTTTGTGTACAAATGAAAATAAGAGATAATCACTTCATAGCGATATTGTACCTTCTCCTCCAGGTGTAGTATCTGGCACCGATGTGGTTGAAACTGGATTCGCTTCTGTGATTTTCAAATGTGTTGTTGGTGATAGGGTTTTCCTAGATGTCGGTTTAGACCAATTGTTGGTTGAAGCCGATGTAGAAGTTTCAGCTGGTGTAGCAGTTGTTGTAGGAATGGTAGTTGCAGTTTGCATAATAATTGTAGTTGGCGTTGTAGTGGTAATTGGCGTGATAGTTGTAGTTGACATGGTAGATGTAGCTGGCGTCGTAGTTGTATCTTGCATGGTCGCAGTAGTTGACATGGTAGCAGTAGTTGGCTTGGTCGCAGTAGTTGGCTTGGCATCAGTAGTTAATATGGTATCAGAAGTTGACATGGTAGTTGTAACTGGCGTCGTAGTTGTATCTTGCATGGTCGCAGTAGTTAACTTGGTAGCAGTAGTTGACATGGTAGTTGTAGCTGGCGTCGTAGTTGTATCTTGCATGGTCGCAGTAGTTAACTTGGTAGCAGTAGTTGGCTTGGTAGCAGTAGTTAACTTGGTAGCAGTAGTTTCCTTGGTAGCAGTACTTGGCTTGGTAGCAGTAGTTGGCATGGTAATTGCAGTTGGCGCCGTAGTTGTTGTTGACATGGAAGCTATTGTTGGCATGTTAGTTGTAGTTGACATTGTAGTTGGCATGATATTTGTAGTTTGTATGGTAGATGTAGTTGGTGTAGTAGTTGTAGTTGTAATTGGCGTGGTAGGTGTACTTGGTGTAGTAGTTGTAATTGGCGTGGTAGATGTAGTTGGCGTGTTAGTTGTAGGTGCCTTGGTAGTTGTAGGTGAAGTGGTAGTTAAAGGTGACTTGGTAGTTATCGGGTGCGTTGTAGATGGCGTGGTTGAAGTGATATTGGTAGTTGTCGTAATTGTAGATAGCTTGGTAGATATAGGTTGGGCAGTAGTTGTAAATGGAGCGTGAGTTGAAGAGTTGGTGGTTGTTATAGATGGCGTAGTTGTTGCAGTTAATGAAGTGGTTGTAAGTGGCCTGGTATTTGTAGTTCGCTTGTTAGTTGCAGCCGGCGTGGTAATTGTAGATTGTGTTAACTTTGTAGTTGGTCTTGTAGTTGCAGTCGGCGTTGTAGGTGCATTTGGTGTGGTAGTTGTAGTTGGTGATGTGATTATAGATAGCTTGGACGATGAAGTTGACGTGGTAGTCGTAGGTAGGGCGGTATTTGTAGTTGTTGTAAAAGGAATTTCGGTTGTCGAAGAAGAGCTTATTGTTGTCTGACAAGATCTCTATAACAAACAGAAAGTAAATAACGTAAGTTTTGTAAAGATTGAACATCAATATATCGTAGGCTATACAATTAAATCTACATATAGCGAAACTGTTCATGTCGGATTTGTAAGATGTTTTAAAGTTGGTTATTAATGCAAATGCACGCAGTTTGGAAGGCAGTAATACATTAGAAGGAAAAAGGTAATCAGGTACCTGGTTAGATGAAAGATGTCGATCTACTTACCAGCTGTGAGCACGTGACAGCTGTCGAATTACACGTGTAACATGACGAGTCGTACTTAATTACAACAATGTCTTCACTGAATGTCGTTCCGTCATTAGAAACACTAAGAAAAAAACCATCGGCAAGGATAGTGTCTGCATCAATAGAGCGCTTTCTCCTTAGGGACTGTGGAACTGTGCAGGCACAACCTATCCCACCAGCAAGCGCATCAGCCGGAAACGTCTCATTGTTTGAATCCAACGTATAACCTGCTCCCGCCGTTATCTGAAATGTGATAAACTCTAAAGATAAATACTGTTATACCGACAAAAATACCAACATACATGTAAAGTCCGTTTTACAATTTATACAGTTACATTAAAAGAGTATGTTACCTTCATATCTTTCGAGGTTACACAAAATCTAGATTGTCATTATTGTTAAATTTATCAATTTATATTTGTATGTTAAACTAAAAAAAAATCTTGTTTGCTGTCTTTAATAAGCCAGGCTCAAGGGTAGTAATTGTGGTTTTATTTTTTCCCTTTTTATTTTGATACTTCAGGTGTAAATCATATATTATACGACTTACAGAGAAATGAACAGCTTTACAAGTAACGCTTGTAGGGGCGAAATTGTCCCCGGAGATGTAAAAGGTGTTACAGGGATAACGGTCGGTCGCACATAGGCCAGGATTTGTTTCCGTCGACACAATAGGGGGTAACGTTCTTAGTAAGGAACATTCCACGCCCTCGTATCCTCCAGTACAAACACAGGTACCTTTGGTTATAAATTAAATAAAAAATGCATTCATGTACAATTCCGACACCCTAATGGAAATGACATCTTTACTAAACGGCTAAAACTTGTCAGCGAATTCGCAAATATCTATAATTAGAAAATCCAAATAACTACTTAATTATAACTTACTTCATGTCAATATCAAAAATCAATGAGAAATTCTGTTAACAAAACAACTATTTATAACAGAGTTGAAGGTAGCCGAGTCTCAAACACAATGCATCAACAAATTCGCCTCACTAACGTGGGATTAATATAATTAAAATCTAGATGGTCATTATCACTACGTTACATGTTCATGTTACATGTTCCTGTAACGTAGTGAGAATGACCATCTAGATTTTAATTAGATTGCCGTGGTATATATCACTTTCAAAGCCCTATCTACTGACCACGGTTGGTTCACCAAAGATGAAATACAGTTGCTGTCAATAATTGAAGATTAATTGAATCATAGTTGTCTGATGAGCAACGATTTTTACCGTTCTCACAATCCCCATGACCAGTACAGTTGTTCGGGCAGTCAAGCGCGAGCATATCATCAAGGATAGATTTGCCGGATGTTCCATTTTCTGACTCCGTCTTCGTAAGATTTTCCAGTTTCACGGCTAAAAGACGACAACTTGTTGCTAGAGTAGCCGCGGTTGTCCTCATGTATTCTGTATCACCAGTTAGCTAAAAAAAATCGCATTTGTTTGTTGATCTTTTATTCATAACCAGGATGAAATGGAAAACATTGCCTACAAAATAAATTGATAAATATTACATTTATTATGATACAGTACAAATACTTGAAACGGAGACAGTTGCTGTAGAAAATTAGAAATATATACCGTAGTGTTTACTTGATTATGTTGCAGTTTGGTCAAAACATGTCAAGCAAACTTGATTCCCCGAAAACCTCAAATTGGTGAAGTGAAACTTCAAACCAATTCGTCAACGAAATCTATCTAATTAATTCAATTCTGTGT
>NC_047031.1:33778950-33803940 GCF_902652985.1 Pecten maximus | reverse complement strand
TATTGCCTTCCTCTCCGGTCGCTGGTAAGTACCTGTATACTAATCATATAACTGTGTAACAGTAGCTCCGTCTAAATGCATTTTTAAATATACCATGCTATAAATAGAAACCGAAACTACACCTGTACATATATATTAAGTGATAGTTTCGTATCTTTTATTGCAGGTTCATATATATATATAGATAATAAACACATTGAAACCATAAACTCGTGTCGAGTTGTATCGCCGAGCTAGAAGGGTTACAAATGGCGCCCAACGAAAGTTAGAGGTGAACCAGTGGCCCATTGACTACGACGGAAGTCGACAATGCAGGCAAGGGGGATAACGCCGGATTACGTCCGACGGCTATAATGGCCGCATATGTGCAGAACAGTTATTTGTAAATGTATAGAGTCGGAGCTTGCGAAGCCCTGGATGGTGTCCGCTACATGACAGTGTGTTGGATGATGTACGGAGGATGGTGGTGAAGAGTGTTGTTATTTCGGCGAGGTCAAGGTGGACCAGAGGACGATATTTTTTGTGAATCTAGACATTATATTTATGGAAGCTGACGGGGTTGACTGAACATTGCAAGTGTATCTAACGGTATACCTCATGTTATTCATATATTATATACCATATTCACTATTTATCGTGAGAAATTCTAGTCTAGTCATTCATTTCAACGCCGTTGTAATTTATAATTTTGTCAGACTGTCATAAATTCGTAACACTCATTTACACTCTGTACAAAATGTACATTGTTAAAATATCTTTGATATTAGCTACTGACATTTACGTAAATATAACTTGTTATACATATAAATATTATTATGTTGTATATTGTGTATAGATATTATCTATCGTATTGACATATATTAATGTGTATACTGATAGGATACTTGATGTTTGGGTTTACCAGGGACCTGTGAGGGAAGCCTGTGAAGCAGTTTAGCAAATTGACATCTGTTCTCATTCATCATTTTGTATCCTGTGCACACTCCCAGCCCAGTCACTAGAGAGAAAGAGGTATTGTATGCATGTTGTGTTACAGTGTATTTTGTCTATTGAAGTTCATGTTTTATGTCTGTCCACTCCTTTTTGATTTAATGCACGAGTACACCAAACTTTTGATATAAACCATAATAATTGTGTAACTATTGTAAACTCTTATATATATCTGCTGTGAAACTAGTTGTATTGTTTATATTTTGGTCATTCATGACAAATGAGTCTAAGTAAACTGAAGAAATTTCTTGAGAAGCCTTTGAATGCACCAGATTCTCTTAAATTTACCCCAGTGTTGTTAACAAGTAGTAAGGGTTTTTCACTGAGGAACCATATAGATATAATTGAGTGTCTGGGATACAAATTTGATTTCTATTGTAAGGCGGGTGCTAAATTTGACCAAAGTTATAGCTGGCTCACTAAAAATTTGTCAGGAATTATTGATAAACATGGCAACATTACATTGTATATTTGGTTAGGTACGTGTGATATTAAGAGAGGCCCATTCATCTCCTTGAGTCACAGTACTGATGAGGAATGTTCTGATTATTGCAAATTCCATATTGATAGATTAGTGAAATTTATATCCACATTTAGTAAGGTAAAACTTGTATTTCTAGAGATTCCGCCATATTCAATTAGGGTGTGGAATGCCTACAAAGGCCACGCAAACCCAGAGTCCTATAACCAGCAGGATGTTATTTTGGAAAATCGCATAGAGATTTTAGATAGTTATATCAAGGACATAAATTGTAGGTTAGGTGTTCATTCTTTGAATTTCAGGTGCGATTTGCTTCAGTATAAACGAGCAGGTCGTAAACCAGTAATTAATTACTCGTTGTATAAATATGGTATACATCCCAGTCCTGTCTTAGCCAGGTTTTGGATGAAACGTTTAGTGGCTAAGGCATTTGTTGATTGCTGCTAGTTGTGTATTTATGTAGTTTTCATTTATTATACACTGCTACATTGTAGGTAGGGGGCTCCCCAACCACAGTAATTAAATGGAACTTTTGTAGATTGAGTATATATGTTGAATTTCAAGTGCAGTTTTACTTGACATTCATAGTCCTGTTGTACTTTGCAGGATTTTATATTTATTTACTTTGTATATTGTATATTATTCCGTTGTATTCCAATGGCGGAAGTAGTAGGAGCACCTTCCAAAAATCCTGACAATGTCAAGGAGGAGGAAGGGGAAGAACATGTAGAATCCGAGGTCACATTGACTGAGGAGCAGTTGTTAGAGGCTCTAGCAAAACTTGGGAAGTACAGGATTACTCCTGTTACTGATGGGGGATCACCTCCTATCCCTAATGCTGCTAGCACGCCTATGCATAAATTTAGTTTTGTTGGTACAAGCCAAACACATCCACCAGACCACTCTGGCCATGGTACAAGTATGTATGGCGGTAATACTCAATATATCCCTAAGGTACCCCAGTTTTCACCTTTAAAAGGAGATGTTTCCTATGCGGAGTGGAGGTATGAGATCAGATGCCTCAATAGAGACTCTGATATCACCTCCAGCACCCTTGTGCAGGCCATTAGGAGGTCACTTCGTGGTATTGCAAGGAGGACTCTTTTAACTGTAGGTGATTAAGCCTCTCCTGTGGAAAGCTTGGGGAAATTAGACTCTTTGTTTGGGGATATTTCCACACATGGAATGCTGATGCAGGAGTTTTTTTTAACTCTAGTCAGAAATCCAATGAATCTGCCACTGCATTCGGTTGCCGGTTAGAGGCTTTGCTGCAGACTGCTATAGAGAGTGGTTCTCTACATAAGTCGGCTAAAAATGACCTAATGCGTCATACGTTTTGGACTTCCCTGAGATCTGACAAACTCAAGAGTCAGACTCGTCATAAGTATGACACGATAACTAGCTTTAATGAGCTTTTAAGGGAAATTCGAATAGTGGAGAAGGAATTAAATATCTCCTCTACTGCAGGTGCAAGCCAGCCAAAAAAAGGACACCAGCATGCCATTAGTGTTGAATCTGACCCACAAATTGCTTCTGTTACTGAGATGGAAGATAAGTTTGTTAAAAAGCTAGAAAGTCTAGAGCAGAAGAACTCTCAACTTGAAAGTAAGTTGGACAAAATTTTGAACAAACTTGGTTCACAGTCCACAAGTGATAAAGCAGATGCAGGTCAAAGGTCAGGTCAGAACAAAGGTCGTGGCCGTGGAGGTTACAACAAGTCTAGAGGCCGTGGTAAGTGGAACAATAAAGGGAAAGCCAAAAATGAAGATCACCCAAACTAGTAACAGTCTCTGCTAACGGCCAATCAGGGACTGAACATATGTCAAAAGGTCAAGGTCAAGATATTTTAGATAGATTATTGGGTGTGTCGAATGAAAGTCCTGTTTTTGTCGAAGGTCAAAAGGTCAAAGCACTAATAGATAGTGGTTCGATGGTTTCTACTCTATCAGAAAAGTTTGATACAAGTCTTCAATGTAAACCTCTACTCCAGAGCTTAGACACTCTAGGATTGGATGTTACAGTAGCTAATGGTTCAACTTTGAATTATTTAGGCTATATAGAGTGTGAGGTTGAGATTCCGGCTATGGCAGAACAAGCTTTCCAGGTACTGATGCTGGTTGTACCTAACACAGAATATAACAGTACTTGTCCTGTTATCCTGGGCACCAATGTCATTCGCCTAGTTAAGAGGGCAACATTGGAGGATTCAGTAGTACCTAAAGAGTGGCAGGCTGCAGTGGATAGTATCTCCTGTTCATTCGCAGTGAGAATGTTGAGTAAGAAACCTGTCACTATTGCTCCCTATACAACTGCTGTCATAAATGGAATAGTCCGGGGTGTAGACCCGGAAATAACTGACCTAGTCACAGAGAACCAGGAGAACTCTTCGTCTCGGTATACTGTTTGCCCTCGGGTGCTGAAAATTAAGCAAAATACAGCTACTCACAAAATACCAGTGAAGCTTTGTAATATCTCAGCAAAGCCTGTGATTTTAAATCCAAGGTCAATATTATGTACTGTTAACCAGGTACAGGTAGTAGACAATTTGGCTTCCGATCTTCCAACATCACAGGAGGAAAAGTTATCTCCACCTGAAGAACTTGGGTGTATATTGATAAAACTAATCTCACCGAGGAACAGTTATTAAGGGTTCGCCAGGTCTTAGGTAGTTGGGAACATGCATTCTCCAAAAGTCAGTTCGATTTAGGTAAAACTAATCTTATTAAACATAAGATCGAACTGTTGGACGAACGGCCCTTCAAACAGCCATATCGTTAGATACCACCTGGCATGTATGAGGAGGTTCGTCAACATATAAAGGAGATGCAGGAGGCTGGTGTGATTAGAGAGTCTAATAGTCCATTTTCCTCTAATGTCGTACTAGTACGAAAGAAGGATGGAAGTCTTAGATTCTGCATCGACTACCGGATGCTAAATTCACGTACCAGAAAGGATGCATATATGCTCCCTCGCTTTGATGATACCGTGGATACCATAAATGGTTCCCGTTATTTTTCTAAGCTAGACCTGCGTTCAGGTTATTGGAAGGTGGAGGTCGAGGAATCGGATATCGAAAAAACTGCATTCTCAGTTGGTAACCTGGGATTCCGGGAAACCAATAGAATGGGGTTTGGTCTCACCTGTGCTCCAGCTACTTTCCAACGTTTGATGGAAAAGTGCATGGGTGATATGCATCTGAAGGAATGCCTCATCTTCTTAGATGATATCCTAATATTTTCCCGTACCTTTGACGAATATCTGGACAGACTGGAGTCAGTATTCGCCAGACTCGTCCAGCACGGCTTGAAACTCAAACCATCAAAATGCGAGTTCTTCAAAACTGAAGTGACATATCTCGGTCATGTCGTATCTGAAAATGGCATAGCTACAGATCCAGAGAAGGTATCTGCGGTCAAGACTTGGCCAGCACCTACAAACCTGAAGGAGCTGCGCCAGTTCTTGGGGTTTAGCGGGTACTATCGACTGTTTGTGAAAGACTATGCCAAGATAGTACAACCCCTGAATAAGCGTTTACAGGGTCATGACTTAACCAAGAAGGCTAACAAGTCAAAAAAGGTTGTCAAGTCAAACAAGGCTTTAAAGTCTAAGAAATCAAAGCGTACACAGAAAGCTGAGTGGACCTGGGGTGATACTCAGCAGGTGGCATTTGATACTGTAAAGGAGAAGCTTATCAGTCCTCCTGTACTTGCGTATGCTGACTTTACCAAACCTTTTATTTTGCATACTGATGCTAGTGGTACCGGCTTAGGCGGCGTATTGTATCAGAAGCATGAAGGTAAGGAGAGGGTCATTGCGTACGCAAGCAGAGGACTAAGACCAAGTGAGCGCAATTATCCAGCTCATAAGCTTGAGGTCCTGGCACTAAAGTGGGCTGTTACTGATAAATTTCATGATTACCTCTATGGAAATACATTTGAAGTTGTAACAGATAATAACCCTCTGACTTATGTGCTGGGTAAAGCTAAAATGGATGCCACTAGCCATAGGTGGGTAGCCGCTTTGGCTAACTACAACTTTACTTTGACATACCGAGCTGGGAGAAACAATGCTGATGCAGACGGCCTCTCTCGTATATCATTCTGTAACTCTGATGTTGTTAAGGCCACTGATTGACAGTGTTGCTGACCATACTAAGCTGTCCTCTCACCTGACCAGTGAGGGTATTACATGTAAAGATGGTCTTAGCACAATTGATTGGGGGAAACAGCAGCAGGAGGATAAGGATATTGCCAGGGTTATAGACCTTAAGAGAGCCGGTTTTCATCCCAGGGGGAATAACCGCAAGGATGAGTCCCCATATGTTCAGAAAATTATGAGAACTTGGAAAAGGTTTCATCTACACGAGGGCGTGCTATACAGAACCACCTCTCTAGACGGTCAGGAGGTAAAACAGCTAGTGCTGCCAAGACAATACCACTCCCTAGCGCTGAAAGGGGTCCATGATGATGTTGGTCATCAGGGAAGGGAGAAAACTCTTTGGTTAGCTAGACAGAGGTTTTACTGGCCAGGTCTAGAAAAAGATGTAGATGACAGAGTTGAGAACTGTGGACGGTGCATAAGACGCAAAACTCCAGTAGGCCCGCGGGCTGAGCTGGTACCAATCCATACCACGAGACCGATGGAGTTAGTCTGCATGGACTTTCTCACATTGGAGCCCTCGAAGGGTGGTATTGAAAATATTCTGGTGATAACTGATCATTTTACCAGGTACGCTCAGGCTGTGCCCTGTCGGAACCAGACAGCACACACAACTGCGAAGGCACTTTATGAACATTTCATAGCCTTTTACAGTTTTCCTGAACGTCTCCATAGTGATCAGGGTCGCAACTTTGAGAGCAAAGTTATAAGAGAACTCTGTAAGATCGCAGGAGTTCAGAAAACCAGAACTACCCCCTACCATCCCATGGAAAATGGGTCAGCCGAACGGTTTAACCGTACACTTCTTGGTATGCTGGCTACCCTTGAGGAGCACCAGAAAGTGGACTGGAAGTCTTATGTAGCGCCATTAGTCCAAGCCTATAATGCTTCACGGAGCGATGCCACCGGTTTCTCACCACATTTTTTAATGTTCGGTTGGCATCCTCGCCTGTCTGTGGATGTTTTCCTTGGAACAGACCCTTGTGAACAAGGGGCGACAGACCATGCCTCGTACGTCAGTAAGCTTAGAGATAGGATGAAATATGCCTACAAGGTTGCTGGTACTGAGGCCGCCAAGGTGTCTGCACGCAATAAATGTCGTTATGACAGGTCGATTCGGGAGTCAAAACTCGAAATAGGAGATCGTGTCCTTGTAAGGAAGGTCGGTCTAAAGGGAAAGAACAAATTGGCAGATAGATGGGAACAGGAACCCTACAAGGTTATCAATAGGCCTAGTAGTGATATTCCTGTATACGAGGTACAACTTGAGACCGGAAAGGGACGTAAACGGACCCTACACCGGAATATGTTGATGTACTTCAATGCTATGCCCATAGATGTCCCCATCGAGGAGAGCCGCTGCAAAGCAAGGTCATCCAAGCCAACTCCCCCTAACCCAATCGACATGTCCTCTGGATCGGAGAGTTCTGAAGTATCAGAATCCGATGAGGAACCTGTACAGCGACAAATTTCCAGGAAACGTCCAGAGAGAAAACCCCATACCCTGACCGGTACTGCCCCGAAACCTATATCCATTGAGGTCACAGATCACGATGAGGGTGTCAGTGTAGTGGAACTTGGAGACACCAGTGTAGAACTGGGTGATATTACCAGTGATCCAACAGTCTCAGATATCGGTGATCTTGAGGGAAGTTCCCTCATAGCACCAACACAGGGCCCACCAGTGGTTCGACAGTCCACTAGAACACGTAAACCACCGGATAGGTACGGTCATTGGGTACTCTCTCAACAGGCTGAGCTGATGAGATCTGGTGATCATGAAATATTCGTGTAGAATTCTAAATTGTGATAATTTTATCTTGGTTTTATCCTTAACTTGTTTTATAAAATATGTCTCCTATTCGCCTGTGAGTAGGTAGGGGGCTCCCCAACCACTCAATATCAGGTGTTGTAGGTAAATCTAGTTTGTATTTTATCACTAAGTTGTTTTATAGATCTTACATATATTGTTCCTACCAGAACAACTTTCTACAGGTACATATAGACTCAATGAGATTGGCCTTGTGAATTTGTGATAACCTTTCCGGGTGAACTTAAACCGTCTCGCCCAAATATGTAGTAAATCTCCTTGTCTTTTGTAAAAGAGTACAAGTTATCATATGGTTGATATAAGTGCCTTATAGCCTTGGGTACTGAGTCTGTGCGCCTAAACTTCATTGTTACTAGTACAATGTTGTGACACACTGTCTATAGGTATATCTCATTAACTTGGAATATGTATTCCTATAGTCAGTGTGGCTTATAACCCTTGATGTAGATAACCAGTATAGTATGACAACACTGGGTACATCCTGGGAATGTCGGGTGTCATTCAAGGAAAGGGGGGGAATATGTAACAGGGTGTACTCATTGCACTAGGTCACACTTGTTTGTGCTGTTTTGGATGTACCCGTGTCACCACGGGTATATCATGTCGTGAGCGAGTTGCACGTGATTCCACCTGCACACATCACCACCCTGTCTACCCTGTATGTCCCATTCACTTAGGACTTAGCACTTAGCTGCGAAGCAGGACGGAGCTCCTGCATAGATATATTCTATATGGTCACAGTATTGCCTTCCTCTCCGGTCGCTGGTAAGTACCTGTATACTAATCATATAACTGTGTAACAGTAGCTCCGTCTAAATGCATTTTTAAATATACCATGCTATAAATAGAAACCGAAACTACACCTGTACATATATATTAAGTGATAGTTTCGTATCTTTTATTGCAGGTTCATATATATATAGATAATAAACACATTGAAACCATAAACTCGTGTCGAGTTGTATCGCCGAGCTAGAAGGGTTACACTAAGATTCAACCTCCATCAAAGTTTATATCAGCACTAAACGGTCCAATGAATCCTCGCAGGTCTAAATCACTAATTAAGTATGTAACTTCAAGGTGTGTTTCAGTCAATGGTATTATATTGTAGTCACGTTATATACCTGTGATATAATCACGAGTAAGTATGTTATCATCATGGTGTGTTTCTGTCAGTAATATTATATTGTAGTCACGTTATATACCTGTGATATAATCACGAGTAAGTATGTTATCATCAAGGTGTGTTTCAGTCAGTAATATTATATTGTAGTCACGTTATATACCTGTGATATAATCACGAGTAAGTATGTAATCATCAAGGTGTGTTTCTGTCAGTAATATTATATTGTAGTCACGTTATATACCTGTGATATAATCACGAGTAAGTATGTAATCATCAAGGTGTGTTTCTGTCAGTAATATTACATTGTAATCACGTTATATACCTGTGATATAATCACGAGTAAGTATGTTATCATCAAGGTGTGTTTCTGTCAGTAATATTACATTGTAATCACGTTATATACCTGTGATATAATCACGAGTAAGTATGTTATCATCATGGTGTGTTTCTGTCAGTAATATTATATTGTACTCACGTTCTATACCTGTGATATAATCACGAGTAAGTATGTTATCATCAAGGTGTGTTTCTGTCAATGGCATTATAGTGTAGTCACTTGCTGTATCTGTTAACTTATTTCTTAAACTACGAATATTTAAGTAGAAGATTGAAAGCCCATGACTAATTCGTCCTGGATTTCTTTCAACATCCATATGTAATTAGTAATAGTAATATGATAACAAACGTACACAAATTGTTATTTAAGTAAAACTGAAGTAACCTTGGAATTAACAAAATGTATTAAGCATGATACAGGTAGGCAAGTTTCTAAAATTCGTTTAGAAGCGTTGATAATATTCATCCAATGAACACTTTTTACAAACTAGACCGTATACTTTTATATAAAAAAGTCGGATCGCGGTATTGTAGCGTTCAAGACTGTTTTCAATTTTAAAATGTCGCAGGGAAACGATTTGACGTACAGGTACGAGATAATATCGCATGAGATGTTTACCACTGCGTGTGAACAGGTAAGTATTGGATGTAAATTCAGATCAGGCGATAAAAAAGTCAAAGTAAAGGTAAAAGAAAGAAGGAAAGAAAGAAACATACTGTACATAGGTAAGTAATAATACATCGTTTGAGTTGTTTTTGTAAGAATTAAAAGGAGAACCAAAACAATGAAAAGGGTTGACTGTATACCTAGGCAAAGGCATAATATAGTACATACGTGTACTTGTGTTATCTAGCAGGTTTTTTTACGGGTTCATATATATAAAATATTTAATATAGGTTATAACGTATTACAATAAAATATTTAATATAGGTTATAACGCATTACAATAAAATATTTAATATAGGTTATAACGTATCTATATGAATTTAATACATGTTATAACGTATTTGTACATGTATGTTAATACAGATTATAGCGTGTTAATATGAAATGTGTAGTAAAGGTTATAACGTCTTTCTATATAACTAATACGGATAACAATATATTAACATTAAATATTTAATCATGTCTGATTGTTAATCACCAGTCATTTCATACACATACGACAAGCGTGAACATGTCAACAATTTTAAATGTCAAAGTATTTTCATATTTTGTCAAATCAAGAACGATAACTTCAAACTGTAATCAATGAAGTTTTAATAAAAATAAACGTTGCTGTGTATATTGTTCATGTATGTATATTTACATTCCTAATGTGGTTTGCTAATATGAACATACCAAGTGAAAACAACAAACAAATGACCATGAATACACTATGAAAACCGTATGAAAACATTGTCTCTCGTGCAAATCACCTGATTAATCCGGTCATATAAATACGCCATCGACAGTAAGACAGGAAGAGTAGCTTCACTTGGATCGATAACGTTGGTACGAGATAAGTGTTAAACATATTGAGAGAGCATATACATTTTAATTAATTATACCATAATTCAAGAATTAAATAATAAATAAACATTAAACAAAATTAAACAAAAAGGCCGAAAAATGCGGAACGACATTAAAACAATGGCGTGGTGCATAGGCGGGATCTCCCGGCTGTTCTAATAATTTTGCGTTTTGTTGGATACATGACAAATTTGTCTTTTAAATAAAAGTTCTCGTTTGCTCGATACAAATTGTTTAAATCAAGGTTATGTAAATATATGAATTGAATAAATTTATTTAATTTTCATTGCGGCAATGAATACCAGTAGCTACATGTAGCTACATATCCTCCGAGGCGCGCTACCGGTATTCATAGCCGCAATGAAAATTAAAAAATCTATTCAATCCATATATAATTAGTATCGAAGCTTCCCAAACAAGGGAGATACGTCACTTTGTCTCGAAGCTTCCCAAACAAGGGAGACACGTGACTTTGTCTTACACCACCGTGTTATTAGCGTAGTTGGGAGTTAAGAGATCAGCCTCTATGGACCTGTATAAACATTTGTCTTTACACTCCCTTGTGTTTGTGATGATGCGATACTC
Organism: Pecten maximus; assembly: GCF_902652985.1. Classification (NCBI taxonomy): domain Eukaryota; kingdom Metazoa; phylum Mollusca; class Bivalvia; order Pectinida; family Pectinidae; genus Pecten; species Pecten maximus. Next base: position 33,792,920 of record NC_047031.1, on the reverse strand, counting down.
ACACGCAGATGCTAGTTTTGTACATCCGGTTGTATAGGTTGCATTTTTGAAGACTGTTCAACGTCTGATTATGACTTTGAAGGCAACATCTACATAAAGTTGTAAAGAGGTTGTAATGACATTTATGGACTTCGTATGGACGTAAAATCTCCATCGTCCGGACAACGTCGGGCCATGACGTCTAGACAACTTTCATTGTCAATAAAAAAAACTTTCTTTTTTTTCTAACAATAGTGATCTGACATTGGTGGCTAATTTTCGTGATGCTTATATATTTTACTCTCTCAAAGCCTCCGACGTTTGAGAAAAGCGACACTGTTCCACATAAACTGTTTTACTTTGCACCTCTCCAAACAGATTTAGACATTTGTAAGTTAGTTTTTCGTCCCTTCTGATATCAATATCCAATATCCACTGTATATTTCAGTAGTAGAAGGCATCGATTCACACATATTTCCAACGTTATCGAAATTAAACTCAATAATTAAGAGTACTATATAGAATATAACTGCACAACAAAAGGTTCTAGCTAAAAAAACAACTCGACTAAGAATTAAATCATGAACAACATATTGCACAACACTTCTGGGGCTTGTTTTATCAATATTCATCAATGTAAAAGTTCTATTGGAAAACATAGCATGTATGGAAACAATTCTAAGATAAGGGAGCGTCCTTAAATTCTATAATGCTTTCAGATAGAAACATTTTAGTCGAGGAATTTCGTTTAGTAAGGCAACATTGATGAATCTGGCGCCTGGTTTGTAAATATGGATGTGAATGAAATAAAATAATTATCAATGAGTATTGGATTGTAGGTATCATTTCACTCTGTCACCTTCAAATGACCTTAGATGTCGACGTTAGGCAATACTGAACCAACCTAAACCTTTAGACAAATGACAGCTGTGTCTACAATGACATGTCACGTGTATGTGATTAGATATAAGTTTATCAATTTAAACAACAATATATATATATTTATTTGATATCAGCAAATTGGTGAAATCACAACAAAATTGTTCTTAGAAAGAAACAATCAGACATGTATTTTTAACAACGCAAGACTCGTCAATATGTCAGCTAATTACATTATAACTCTCCATGTTAAATATAGCTCTCTCTTACTTCAGTGAAATCGTGCCGATAATCCTCGGGGGGAGGCGCTTCTAGTATCTGTATACGGGTTGTTTCCTGTAGAAAAGATCCTATTATGGCTTTTTGACGTTTATCCAGATCCTCTTTGTATTTATTACTAAACCAACACAACATTCTACAAACTCGTATTCGACATTCCTGGAATCTCCACACATACAATAACGGGTTGATTATTGTTGTCGTCAAAAAGATAATGTTGGTTATGTTTCGAATGGTTACAGTCTCGAACAGTAAGTGCGGATTGAGGTATACCACAGTTCGGTAGATACCAGCCGGCGTGTAACACAAAATAAACACCAACATCAGAAGGCACAGAATCATCGTAGATCGAAATATCCCACTCTGACTAGAGCGTGTTGATAGGTTCAATACCCTTGTTTTCCTTATATGTCTTCGTACATTCAGAAATACGCCGGTGTAAGCCACAATGATAATTATGCAGCATATCACACTTAAAACTATGACAATCATGAAACCTGTTGACTGGTTTTCGTTGAAGCAGTCCACGATGAAACTTACTCCGCCCTTGTACGTGTAAGTTGTAACTGAGATTCCTAAAGAAACTATCCACGTGCACAGTGATATTACAAATACCAGACGTTTACTTACAAACTTCAGGTACCAGTAAGATAAATACAGGCAGATAAATCTATCAACTGCAAGTATGGACACAGAAAACATTTTAGCAAATGTTAAAAGACGGAAAAATATCAAATGAAGATAGCAACCTACAGTAGTGTTAGCAATTCCAAACTCAGTGATCACAGCAAGAGCTGGAGAAAATCCGAGGAGGGTGTCGGCTAGAATAATATTACGGACCATCATCCGGATGGTCTTGTCTATCCGGACACACTTTGATAATATTACCATCGATACAACATTGATTGTAACAGAAGAGCACGATATAAACATTGAAGCCAAGAACGCAGTTTTTAACGATGTATTTGAATTGACTGTATTATTCATGTTTCCGAGGACAGGAGAACGATCCAGCCGTAATGCTATACAGTTTGGTATGTCGCTTATCACCCACACTTCTCTTTATGCGTTTGGTACATGACGTTTTTACCTGGCGATACTAGACTGGTACCCACACGGTATATGACCATTTCTATATCCTGTACTTTTCATTTGTAATAACAACCACAATAATGAACACCTGCTACTTGGTAATACCATACTTCTACATGACTAAGCCTAATAGCCCCTTCTGTGTCCTGTATATGATTCTCCCTTGATGCTAGAGGTGTTAATATCTCGTGTGATTTGGCCAATCCTTTCATACCTACGTATTTGTTTTGTTATTCCCGTGTAGTTAAGTTCATCATATATATATATAACTGATAATTGTCAAGAGAAGGCGTTACATTTTACGTCTTCTTTTGTCAATTATTAGTTTTATGTATAATTTACTTCCATCTCGTCAACTTCACATTTTCTAATTATATATTTATGGGTGTGTATATATTGTCACTGTAATAAGAAGGAATGACTCGGGGTAATTATATCTTTCGTTTTTCATTATCTCTCGTCAGTGTATTTATAATTAATGCTGTTTTACAGGTTTGGAGGTCCTGGCTCTAAAGACGACATGCTGTTATGTTTTACATACCAGGGACATCCATGAGGATACCAGATAGTGTTGTACCTAAATAATACATATAACTCATATGATTGAGGAAAACGGAACTCTCAGGTAAGTTGTAATCAATAGTTAACAATATAAAAGGCTAGTTTTGGTATCTGTTAACTACTTCTGGTATATTTTCAAAGGCATGCTATCATCATGTAACATCACGTATAGGTGAATTACAATATTCAGGCCAGACAAACTAAGTGTGGACTGGTTATGAGGCAAAACTAGCAGGTCGCGGAATGCCTACAGACGGAACGACTTAGGGAAGGAAGGACGGACCGGTTAATGGGCAGAACGAATTAGGGAAGGAACGACGGACCGGATAATGGACAGAACGATGGACCGGTTAATGGGCAGAACGACGGGCCGGTCAATGGGTAGAACGACTTAGGGAAGGAAGGACGGGCCGGTTAATGGGCAGAACGATGGACCGGTTTATGGGCAGAACGACGGGCCGGTTAATGGACAGAACGACGGACCGGTTAATGGGCAGAACGACGGGCCGGTTAATGGGCAGAACGACGGGCCGGTTAATGGGCAGAACGACGGGCCGGTTAATAGGCAGACAACGGACCGGTTAATGGGCAGAACGACCTGGGAACGGAACGACGGACCGGTTAATGGGCAGACCGACTTGGGGACGGAACGACGGACTGGTTAATGGGCAGAACGACGGACCGGTTACTGGACAGACCGACTTAGGGACGGAATGACGGACCGGTTAATAACGACGGACCGGTTAATAGGCAGACCGACTTGGGGAAGGAACGACGGACCGGTTAATGGGCAGACCGACTTAGGGACGGAATGACGGACCGGTTAATGTGCAGACCGACTTTGGGACAGAACGACGGACCGGTTAATGGGCAGACCGACTTGGGGACGGAACCACAAGGTGGAGACATACCAGTGTTTACTCCTGCGTAGCGCTCAGCAACAGTATTTCTGGGAGTTGGACGACTGGTTCGGCATTTGTCAGTATAATGTGACTGGGTGCAGTGGGACGACTGGTTCGCCAATTGTCAGTATAATGTGACCGGGTGGAGTGGGACGACTGGTTCGGCAATTGTCAGTATAATGTGACTGGGTGGAGTGGGACGACTAGTTCGCCAATTGTCAGTATAATGTGACTGGGTTGAGTGTGACGACTGGTTCGCCAATTGTCATTATAATGTGACCGGGTGGAGTTGGACGACTGGTTCGCCAATTGTCAGTATAATGTGACTGGGTGGAGTGGGAAGTCTGAAAGTCTGTAAGAGCAAAGTCGGAATCAGTTCTGCACTATCACAAGTGACAAACACAGATATACATTATGTACATCTCACAAAGCAGAGGGCGCCGTTAAATGATCATACCTGTTGATGGGACTTTAAACATTACTAAAGAAACCAAAACCACGCCCACAAAGGGGAGACCATTCTTAATGACGATACATTTATTTATTTAACGGGTTTTACGTCCGCTATTATAGCTATACGGCATTTCAGTTGACTAGTAACTGATTTAAAAGGGTATTTTTGTCTCGCAAATAACGGAAACAATTGATGACAGCCTCTTCTATATCGAAGGGGCTAGTAACCCGTAGACAGTACACGTTTGGCACTGAAAGTTCCGGTGTCAAGAGTAGAGTTTGTGGGTAAATGTATTACACATAAATAACAGACAAGATAGTAAACTATTTAGATGTGCGAAGCTTAAAAGACTTGACTTCGGAAAGGGCCTCAGTATGTGTCTTACCAAAACGAGTAAATGTATATTTAATATTAAAATGACATTAACTGTTAGCTATATCTGCTAATGTCTCATTAATGTCAACATAACTTGTTCCCATGATTATACTACTTTATTGTCATTCTTTGGTTAAACTAAAATATTGGAGCGGTACCACAAAAAGAGGCCCAATGGGCCCGTATCGCTCACCTGGCTCTGCAGCAAATTTGCCGTTGATAGAGGTCATTTCTACAGATACTATGCTGATAACCACTTTATTCAAATATCAGAGTAAGCTAGTTCTATTCATGTCAATATCTTTTCTAGTCCTTCATTCCAGCATACTATTGGCCTAAGGTCGGGTCTTGGTGACTCTTGGCTGTAAGCATGCTACAGACAGGCCCAACATCAAGGCCCTGGGCCTCTTGGTTATTCAGAGGAAGTCGTTTAAAGATTTTAGCCTATTTGACCCATGTGACCTTGAATGAAGGTCAAGGTCATTTATTTTAACAAACTTTGTAGCCCTTCACCGCAGCATGCTACAGGCCCAATATCAAGTCACTGGTTCTCTTGGTTATTGAGAAGTTGTTTAAAGATAATAGCCTATTTGACCCATGTGACTTTGAATGAAGGTCAAGGTCAATTATTTGAGAAAACTTAGTAGTCCTTCACCCAGCATGCTACAGGTCCAAAATGAAGTCCCTCGGCCTCTTGGTTATTGAGAAGAAGTTGTTTAAATGAAAAAAGTGACGCAGGACGGCCGGACGGACGGACGACGGACGCCTCACCCCGACAAAAGCTCACTCGCCATTAGGGCAGGGGAGCTAAAAAGCGGTTGACGCTGGAAACACTTCTAGATTTGGATCTAAGCAAGTACTGCTGCTTGTAAACTCCATGGGGATGTAGTTGACGAGATGGTGCTGCTTAAAGAGGATGACAGTAATGCAAAAATGAAAAAGTGCATACGTCCGTTTACGAAGTTCCATTTTCATTAGGTATTTACACCGCAGATCAAATATCTTTACTGGCCGACACTCCATTTTGCTGCAACAAGAAAAGTTGTATCGATCATCCCTACTCATTTTTTGCACAAAATGTCTGGCAAACAATTATTCCTACAAAGAAAGTAAGGAAATACATCCTTTTTATAGTTACCAGGAAGGCAGAAGGAAAGACACTGCTGGAAATAGACGCAGTTTTCAGGAATCTTTCTATTCTGCTTTTCTCAGAAATTGCTGCTTCTCATACGGAATACTAAGATGCTTATGGTGGTTTGGATGAAGTTGTCGCCCATGAAAGCCTTGAAGTGGAAGAACAAGATTACATTAGTCCCGGGGAAGACGATTTCATTGACGAAAAATAGGTTATACACGAAAACAATCAGCGTTTGCACACCATTTTAACACGATCATTGAGGATGTCAAATCATTATCAGAGTTGCCTGAAAGCAGCCACACTTGACTGATAATTCTTGTACAGCCTTTTTAACATATCTGCTGAACACAAACATGGGTATTGTCCCATTATGGATCCTTAATAAAGACATCCTTCAAGGAACATTAAGACTCTCCTCTGCAAACTTCCTAATTGAGGTAAGGTCAAACATGAAATGCCGCTTAAGTACAATCTTGAACAACGCATTGCCAACGACAGCAAATCTGGTCTGATCAACAACTTTTCCGGAGTCAGAGGCAAAATAAGAAAAGACGAAAACAAAAAACGAGAGTCTTTACTTTCCCCCCTTTAAAAATTCCGAAACCAAATTCACGTTTTGGAGATGTTTTCCTGTGATAAATTGTCTTGAAATCTTGTCAGGAAACAGATGTTGACAGTTGAGTACAATAGCGTTACCTTGTGAAGTGAGAACTAATGTGTCAGGGGAGGTAATTCCTTTGATTGAATCGAAATGACGTAAACGTCAAGCGGATGTTTGGACGTACATTTTTTATATACAGGATTTACAATGAAACATAATAGGACTTATTTAGAATGACCAATCATAACAATTACTACTAGTTTAGCAAAGTTTGTTTTGTTTACGACATGCCCTATGTCGGTACAATCTATAAACAAATGAATCCGTCAAAGAGGTGTTGATGGTTGATTTTAACCTGAACGTCTATACACCTACGTTAATGAGTTTGTACATGACACCAGAATGAAGGAGCAACGAGATATGTTTATAGCACTGTTAACCTTGAACAGAAGAAGAGATGGCAAAATTGTCTTGAAATCTTGTCAGGAAACCAATGTTGACAGTTGAGTACAGTAACGTTAGCACGTGAAGTGAGAACTGTACCATTGTTAGCCTAAATGTTGACAGCTGAGTACAGTAACGTTAGCACGTGAAGTGAGAACTGTACCATTGTTAGCCTAAATGTTGACAGCTGAGTACAGTAACGTTAGCACGTGAAGTGAGAACTGTACCATTGTTAGCCTAAATGTTGACAGCTGAGTACAGTAACGTTAGCACGTGAAGTGAGAACTGTACCATTGTTAGCCTAAATGTTGACAGTTGAGTACAGTAACGTTAGCACGTGAAGTGAGAACTGTACCATTGTTAGCCTAAATGTTGACAGTTGAGTACAGTAACGTTAGCACGTGAAGTGAGAACTGTACCATTGTTAGCCTAAATGTTGACAGTTGAGTACAGTAACGTTAGCACGTGAAGTGAGAACTGTACCATTGTTAGCCTAAATGTTGACAGTTGAGTACAGTAACGTTAGCACGTGAAGTGAGAACTGTACCATTGTTAGTCTAAATGTTGACAGTTGAGTACAGTAACGTTAGCACGTGAAGTGAGAACTGTACCATTATTAGCCTAAATGATGCAGCAGATGACAAAAGACAGCACGATGAATGAACATCACATTGAAAGTGAAATAATTGTAATAATATATATATAGATACGATTGATAAATATTGTTGTTAGATTCGAGAATCCGCGGTTCAGTAGTTGGACGACAATTTACGAGTATTTGGCATCCTGCTTTAACTTGTGTGTACAAGATGTACCCCAACTGTCGGTGTCACATTCGGAGAATGGAGATTTCAGTAGATTCGCATTTTTAGCAGTTATTAAGGCAACAGTTTTTAAACTCCCCGATTGTATGTCAGGATTGATCACATGACAGCACATTAACATGACGTACACTCAAATGTATATTATGGACAGGTACACGAAGATGATTTCTTACCTTGAAACATCAAATTTACATCACAAATCTCACCTGTAGTGTAATTTCAACATCATAAAATTCTGTACATGTAGTAGAGTGATTTAATGTAGTTTTAAATAAAATATATAAAACATTGATGCTGTGTTGTTTTGTTATATATATATACATGTCTATGTATGCATGTATAGAAGACCAGTGTGCCGGTTCTGTCCAGTTTTTGGTCATGTGCACGTGTTTGAAACCGGTTTGTCTATTTATATAGTTAATTTTGTTGGTCAGTTCGTACGTGTGTCCGTATTCTGTAATTTGATTGGTCTTAGTGGGGTCATAGTTATGGGTATATTCAGGGTGTTTGCCGCCTAAATTCAGAGGAAAGAAAGATATTGAAGGGAACAGAACTAATTTCTATCGGTCACAATAAGGAAACAAGGTATGTGCAGATTTTAAGATAATTATTAGACAGTGATATTTTGTATTCTTTTATATGTGTATAAGTAATCAAATTAATGCTATTTTATAAAAGTAGAAGTATTATCGTGTATTTTATTGTATTGGAAGTATTGATTGTAATTAGTGGTATTTTTTTCTTCAGAATATATTGGCATAGTGTATCGTCGGAGAGATTATGATCAGTTTATACGTGTTCTAGCCAACGTCCGGTTAAAATACTGGTGCCTCCATTCCATAGATGGGGTATGTGTGTATTTGTATAGTGTGTATTTTTCATGTAATATATAGTTTTATCATTTTGTTCAAAGTATACTATTATTTGTAGAAGTAACTGTGAATGAATATCATCATTTATAGTATTTGTTTAAAATGTTATTGCTAATCTAGTAATTTATAACATGTAATTTGTAAAGTTAAATTATAATGAATTATGTTACATGTGGAGTAATTGAGAGATTATGTAAGGATAAGATTTGGCGTAGAATTGATTCTTTGATGTAAAGGTAAAAAAATATAAGTCTTTGTAAGATTTGACAAGGATAATGCTACGTTTATTTGTAATATTTTAGTGTATTATGTTGTAAGTGTAATTTGGGTATATTTGTAGGGTGTATTCTGAATGACAGCACGACTGTCATTATGGATTGGAAAGTTGAATAAAAGAAAAGAACCCTACGACACGTTTTTGGCATCCTTAAAAATGGGTCTGCTACATACATATGTATCAAAATGAGCAATTCGGTTTAAATCTACTTACTATTGACCAGTCATATAAGCAGTGTTTATCTAATACATTGTTGTATTTTCATGCATGTCAAACTAATTGTTATTAAAATTTTCATGTACACATCTAATAAATAAATATATTAAAGAATCTTGATATTGATAGAAGTCACTTAAATATCACACAATTATTAAGGAAACTAGCATAAACATTACCATTCAGATATTTTAAATACACTGACAATGTAATCTTGGGAGGTTTTTATACAATATTCAGTGTTTTATTCTATTTCATTTACAATTAAAAATTCAAAAACACCCCACCTTCCTGCATTGAAAATAACTGTAATCATTATGAGGAATTTGAAGGCAATGGATTCAATTCAATACCATGTGCAATTTTGAATTAAATTAAACGAAATAAATTACTGATGTCTATAATTGCGGGATATGTACAAAACACAAAAATACAGCTTCGTTGTTACAAGTGACTGACGAGGACTGACGAGGACATTATTCGAGCTGTCTCCAAACATGTTGGTCTGAAATCAAAACTCATCATCAAACAACAATTTAATGATGGACATTTCCTTGTTTATATTAATGTTGCATGGTGTGATATACAGATTTTTAGTTACAAATACTAGTTTTCAGATTTTGTTATTGTCAGACTTCAATTCGTTGGACATTTGATTTCATAATTGGCTTTGAGATATTTAAACATCTTGTTTGTATCAACATACACGGAGATAGTCTTTCGTGATACTAAATTATCTCAACCCTTATTTTTTTTCCAGTTTATTGAGCCAAATGAATAAACTGATCAATAGGGTTATAGATAAATGAAAGGTATTTTATATTTTATCAGTAAACAATGCATCCCTACCATTTATGGAGATAATCATGAAACACGTTTTTGAAGCACTTTATTGTGGGTTTTCATAATATTAACGGCAAACTTAAATTGCACAGTTAAAATTGTAACTGTACTATCAGAAAAGAAAAAGGAGCCCCAAAGCTTGGCTTTATCCCCCATGCCCCGCAGTTGGTATGAAAACCCAAATACATGTATATATCAAGCTCAAAGTAAGAGTTATTAAGGAAAAAGTAATTTTGTATTTCTGATTTAGTCTCCATGGTGACAGAAAAAATACCGAAATTGGAAGGTCCGCAATAGCAAAAGGCACAACTAGGGCATTAGTCTGATATATACAGAAAGTTTCGAGGAGCTGCGTTGAACGGTTATGGAGTTATAGCCCGGAAAAGAATCTCAGACGGATTCACGGACGGATGGACGGACGGACCCCAATTTAATATCCCCCGCAAACGCGTTTCGCGGGGATAACTATTCATATTGATTAGAATTAGACAACATAATGTCAGTTACATGTATGCTAAACCACACAGAATTGAACGCTAAACAAAATAAACCAAACCAAATAAACCAATGCAAATAACAGTCATATTAAGACTTACATGAACTATTTTATGAAATGTTCAGAAAAATATATACAATATTCGTACAATTAATTTTGATTTAGTGATATGCTGTAATGGAAATATCAGTCAGAGTAAGACCAACTTAAATGAATGTAATCAAGAAATGTTCCGAAAACACAAAGTAATATATATTTAATTATTGTACGTAAGTGTCAAAGACTATGTCGTCCTCAGTAAATATGTTGCGTTAACTATGTTTGCTGGGGTATTAGTCGATGTTGACAAACTTTCGATCCCATCAATTCTGTATTTGTTTAACTGACAACGTCGCTCAAACTTTCGCATAAACCCTTTTCTTTATATTAGCTCTTCATGTGCAGAATTAGTTAGTTTTATGTTCGATATAACTTCCATCGTTTCTTTCATTTATATTATTACGGTTAGTCCCGGTAAATCCATAACGAGGTTGAAGAATAATTGTTATCAAGGTACGTTATGTTACAAACGGAACATAAACATGAATGACCTTTTGGACATTAGTTTTAACAATTTTTAATCATAATAACCTACAACTGTATCGATGATGTTTACGGCAAAGACATATATTAACTGGCGTAAACTATCTGCGTTCGCTCTGTATTGTATAACGACCTATCAAGACATTCTGTCACATATGAGACGGACTAAGTACGACATATATATGTGTGATGTGAGTAGTTTTCGAGAGGCTGCGGTTTGATCATGTTTGAACAAAATAATATAACGGGGTGATGATGGTAAAATACATCACCAAGATGTATTGTTAACAGGGGGGATGATGGCGAAATGTACAAAGAGGCTATTTACGGTAAAATATAAATAGGAATGCTGATATAGTGTTATATAGTGTTGCAAGTGGAATTTTAATACGAGGGTGTTGATGGTGAATTAGATAACGGGATTGTTGGTGATAAGATGTATTACAAGGGTATCGCTGGTAACAAATACGGAGTATTGATGGTACAGCGGGGTCTTCTCAAATATGTAACAGAGACTTGCTGGTCAAATAGGTAAGGGATTTAGAGGGGGAATTATATAGCGAAGTTGTTGATTGTAAATATATAGCGAGGTTGTTGATTGTAAATATATAGCGAGGGTGTTGATTGTAAATATATAGCGAGGGTGTTGATTGTAAATATATAGCGAGGGTGTTGATTGTAAATATATAGCGAGGGTGTTGATTGTAAATATATAACGAGGGTGCTAATGGTAAATATATAGCGAGGATGTTAATTGTAAATATATTGCGAGGTTGTTGATTGTAAATATATAACGAGGGTGATAATGGTAAATATATAGCGAGGGTGTTGATTGTAAATATATTGCGAGGTTGTTGATTGTAAATATATAACGAGGGTGTTAATGGTAAATATATAACGAGGTGTTAATTGATAATTTATAACGAGGTTGTTAATTGTAAATATATAGCGAGGTGTTAATTGTAAATATATAGCGAGGGTGTTGATTGTAAATATATAACGAGGTGTTAATTGTAAATATATAGCGAGGATTTTAATTGTAAATATATAACGAGGGTTTTAATTGTAAATATATAGCGAGGTGTTAATTGTAAATATATAGCGAAGGTGTTAATTGTAAATATATAGCGAGGGTGTTAATTGTAAATATATAACGAGGGAGTTGATTGTAAATATATAGCGCGGTTGTTAAGTGTAAATATATAGCGAGGGTGTTGATTGTAAATATATAACGACGGTGTTAATTGTAAATATATAACGAGGGTGTTTATTGTAAATATATAACGAGGTTGTTGATTGTAAATATATAACGAGGGTTTTAATTGTAAATATATAGCGAGGATTGTAATCCTTTATGGTTGCGAAAACTGGTGCCAATTGTCTATTACAAATATTATATCAATCCGTCGGTTCCAACACTATGCTTTAAAGCATATACTTCATCTATGAAGGTCAACGAGATCGGATATGATCGAAAGTATGCTCGGAGTTATAAGGATTGACGCGGAGATATGCAAGCGGAAAATGATTTTTCTTCAAAAAATCATTTCCTTGGACTGCTGTTTTAACATCAAGCAGATTTTTCTCGTCCGTCTGTTCCAATACTTCCTTGCCAGTAATGGGAATCAACGAGGTTTCATCCCTGACGTAGTGAACATTCTCATCCGGTATGATCTCATGCATTATCTGGAATCGTATCTTAGGACTCGATGCTTCCCTGCTAAGAATGAATGGAAGAATCTTGTTAATCGCGCTGTTCTCTCGCACGAGGACAGGTCACTTCGCTGTAGACTAGATAGTGATCAAGACTTCGAGAGATATAAGCTTATTCATAACCAGTACAGAACGTTTCACTTCTTAAAATTTCAAGCTAATCTACAGACGAGGGATACATATTTTTTATGCGAACTCATTACGTCCGTCCCAACTAAAGTGCCTTCATTCTGCCACCGATGCAACCACGTAATCGATGACGTTACTGTTCACGTTGTTGCCTCATGTAATCGAACTTCTCACTTGAGAGAGAGCTTCCTTGACGATCTTCTTGAGTGGTTTGGAGCTGACTGCATTACTCGCTTAATGAGTATGGAAGATGAACTGTTACTTCGATCCATTCTTGGGGCTAAAGTGCCTGATGTTTATCTGGACCAAGACCCTTTCAAGCGGATGTGTCTTGCATACCTAATGCTTGCCTTTAAAACTGACAGAGATTAAATGACCGCGAAACGTGTCACGTCAGCGCCCCCATTAAGGGTGGCGAGTGCTTAACGGCGTGACATATTTCTTATTCTTTATATGACATTCTGAACGCTTTTATTTTGTCTACTTTTTTGTCAAACAAAAATCTCCGGTAAGGAGGAAATAAAGAATGATGATAATATATAGCGAGATTGTTGATTGTAAATATATAACGAAGTTGTTGATTGTAAATATATAACGAAGTTGTTGATTGTACATATATAACGAGGTGTTAATTGTAACTATATAGCGAGGATTTTAATTGTAAATATATAACGAAGGTGTTGATTGTAAATATATAACGAGGGTTTTAATTGTATATATATAACGAGGGTGTTGATTGTAAATACATAACGAGGGTTTTAATTGTAAATATATAGCGAGGGTGTTAATTGTAAATATATAGCGAGGGTGTCTTGTCCCAATTCGGTAGACACGAAAATAGTGTGCATTACTGTTAGATGTGATATGCTTTATAAACAAGAGGCCCATGGGCCTTAACGGTCACCTGATTTTTGAAATATTTCAGTAAATTTGAATGAAAGAATGAATTTCAAAACAAATAAAACAAATGAAAGTCAAAAATGTGATTTCCCTATAACTATAGTAAAGTTTATCCCCTCCCATGGGGCAAACGCGAGACCCCAGGGCTAGGAAATTCACAATTATGGTAAAGCATTAAAGTATTTAATTCTACCTTATTTGGGTTGCAAGAAGAAGATTTTTGAAATTTCAGTTAATTTGACCCTTTTTGGCCCCGCCCATCAGCCCCTGGGGGTCAGTCAGGGCCAACATGTACATCAAACTGTCATCCCAAGCTGATAACGTTAACGAAGTTAGAATGAATTCCAATAAAAAATCCAACAAATAATAGTCAAAAATGTGATTTCCCTATATAAACTATAGTAAAGTTTACCC